>NW_026733245.1:0-40224 GCF_028476545.2 Physella acuta
AAACTATAGAGGAGGATTTAGGGCGGACGGAGGAGAGTATTTTTAGTCTTGAAGCTGCTCTGCATGCTTGGTTAGTTCCCATGAGATGGTGTTCTTTGGCTCTGAGGCCGTTGTAGTTTGAGAAATCTAAAGAGACTGGAGAGAGATGTAGTATCAAAAGCCAGCCACAAAATTGATGAAATTGTCTTGAGAATCAATGAGGTTTGGGACCCTTCCAAACACTGGGTGGCTGTATTCAAAGTTGATGCTGCATTTTTTTCAAGTTGCTCCGGCAGTTGAATTCTGGGATACTTCCAGAAATATTTTGAGCAACAACTCTGCATTTTTCTTTGACGGGAGTTACGTACAGCATGTCATCAACCATCCTAATCAGGAGATCTTTTCTGCCCTGAATGAGGCCCGAGCATAGTTCTGTCCATGTGACCGTAATACGCTGCGCACAGTAGCTGGACACAACGGAACCTTGTGGTATCCCAACTGTCTGAATGTAATTGCTGCTTGCCGAGTTTAGTGACATTGTAAAACAGAAGTGCACACAACTTCTGCAGAAGAATTTCTTTCGTAACTAAATACGAACCATTAGATACGATTTTCTCTCCGAATTTTTTATTAAATTCTGACGGTGGATGCAAACTTTCAAAATAAACTGACTTTGTCTGTCCCCCACCGATTGTGATTTGTCTTTTATACCTGTATACCTTATACTGTGTTTTCTTCAAGATACCAGCAACAATACCATATAACAGACATGGGTTGATTGTGTCGAAACATTTTTCTAAGTCTAGCTTGACGAAATACAGCTTTTGTTTCAAGGGCTTGGGAAATTTGGCTACGTACTCTTTCCATTTGAGGTGGACTTCGTCCAACCCCATTACACTTGAGCCAAACATCTCAGGGTCATTGTCTCTCTCATAGGTCAGCACATGCAATAGAGTCCTCAAATGTTGATTGATTGATGCACGTTTCTTGCTATAGGACAGGTTAAAGATAGGCCTTACAGCTGATTTTTTTACTAGAAACCTGACTTTCGAGACCCCTAAACACTTGCTATTTTTGATGCGATTCTCCACTGATTGTTCAGGGACCATTTTGAGCTGGCACAGACGTTTGAATTTTTCAGACGAAGCAAGTGTGAGCTTCTGCCATGTTTTCTTGCGGTAAAAATAGAGTTTGTTTTTGTTGGTTGTTGATTCTGTAATGTGAAAGAAGGACTGCAGCAAAGGGGAGATAACTCGGGTGATCAGGTAGTGGACGACATGGTCTAGCTTTTCTTTTTGCTGCTTCAGATCAAAACTCCTAAGCCAGGCGATAACTTTGGTTTTAAGACCGTCTGTGATAAACATGAGTGAAATCTTCCCATGATGCTGGACAGCTAGCAGTTTCTTAACTTTTTGTAAAAAAGAGTTGAAGTTATGCTTACTTCCAAGTAACTCTGTTGGAATAAGCTTCAGGAGAACACTTCTAATAAATAAGTAGACACCAAGAATAGGTGCTTCGTTTTTTACTAACTGCTCAGGAAATATTTTCTTCTTTTGTCCATTTATATTTCTTTTATTCATCTGGTGATCTAATATACTTGGGCAGAATTTTCTTAAAAGTGTCCAGTAAGGGCATTTCCTGAAAAGTTTTAAAACAAATATATTACATCACTTAACCCAAGAATTAAACGCTATATTTTACATGCTTACGACTGCCTTTGTTTTAATACATATTATATTTTCTATGGTATTTTAAATAAAAAAATAATGTACGCCTATAAGTTGAGATAATCTAAGGTAACTAATTCAATTAACTACTTGTAGGCCTATTTCTTTTAACATTTTTTAAAATAAAAATTAGGTGAAATCTCTGAAAATGATCTAAAATCTTTGAAAAACATCTATCAAATGTTAGATCCACATCCAATTCTACATAAATATATATCATGTGATTAAAAATAAATATGTTTCAATCTGGTATTTAATCTAATTTATAGTAAATTGTGAAATAGTAAATTTTATTGATATTGCACAATGTAAAAAAAGAATAATTACCCATGATTTTTTAACATATCAGAAGCATAAGGAATATTTTGCACAATATGTGGGTCCTCAGCAAAATCTAAAAAAATAAAGAAAAACATCTTTAATCAGTTTTAGTAAAGACATAGGCAGTTGCAAGACAAGACAATATGACTTATAGAAGTTAAAAACAAGACTAGGTACAACAGTTATCTCGATAAAGATAAACCTAAAAATGATTAATATTTTTATACCATGTTTATTTCTACAAAGAGATTTTTTTTATCATTATTTTATTTAACAATGTAGTAAATTCATAAAGATATCTATCTAAGATAGATAAGTCTGTTTACTTAAAAAAATGACAAAAAAAAAAAAGCAAAGTGATGGACTATTGGTTAACTAGTTGTGCTTAAATATTTAGATTGCTTGAATTGACAATAGTAAATACTATATCTTTCAGGTTAGACTCATGGTTAGTGCTAGGTTGGGAGGTATGACATATATACTTTCTCCAAAGCTATTCTTCTAGCAGCCAAGTCTTATTCCAAGAGGAGCAGGAAAAAAAATACTCCTAAACTGCTCCTGATATTACTTGATGAGAAAGTTGATGCCAGAAATACAGTGGAAAATTGTCCCACATTTGAAAATAACATAAAGGTAAAAGCAGCTATTTATGTTGCTAGACTGTCCCCCCCCCCCCCCAATAATTTATTTCTTTATCCAAAAATATAAAGTTTAACTTATTATTAATTTTTGGTTCATTAAAGTGTCTTATTATTTCTTCCAACTCTCCTCGCCTGAAGAATACTTACAGTTTTTATTTAAACGCTCAAGTGGTGAGTTTGACATGAAGAGAAACCTGTTGTAAACACTGTGACCTGTTACGAAATATCAAGTGAAATCTTACAGTTGATCAAGTTACTAAATAAACACAAATGCTAATTAAGAAATGAATTTTAAAAAATATAAATTAAACCAAAAATGTGTAGTGTGGTTCATTTAAGACAATGAAAATTTAAAAATATAGACCAAAATCTGGAGCCAGCTATAAAAAATTTTATTATGAGAGGTAGGTATACAGCTGCCAAAGTATTATGGGATGGTGCAGCTGGTTGGTAGACTGTTAGGTTAACCATCGTCTAATGGGTTATTGGCATACATTAGGGAATATAAAGGTAGCTGGGCATTGTAAGCTACTGACCACACTATTCCTCCATATGCAGTGGTCACAGAAACAGGTGCCCTAATGACTGTCAGGTCTAAAGAGGTGCAGATTATTAAAACTGATTTATAATTAAAATTGTATTTAGATCTATGTAAATTGAAAATTATTTATCAGGTACACAGAATTAAAAGTGTGTTGTTGCATGGAATGTTTTAAATCAATGCAAATGGGCATATGAAAGAAAACTTACGTAGTGGTGATGCTTTGAGACTCATTTTCACTTAAAGCAGGAGGCTGAAATTTTTTTTTTCAAAATCTTAGTAAGCCTGCTAGAAAAGGATAGAAATAAATGTATTCTTTAGCTAATTGTACAATACTTAGATCTATTAGTATTTACATTAAAAAGATTTATAAAAATTAAATGCCCCCCCCCCCCCCATCTAATGATTTCTAAAGAAAAATGAGGAGCGTTTCCACATTTATTTTTAAAATTACTAAATATTACTACTAATGAAATAGTACAACACTATATATCTCTAGGCCCTATTATATATTAATAATATAGCCAATTATAGCCTATTCAATTATATTTTATAGTGACTTTATATTTTATAGTCTATACACCCCCCCCCCCCCCCCATTATTGTGATCAGTGCCTGGTCATGATGTCTGAAAAACCCTACTTCTTGTATATGAGTTTTTATAATCAATTGAGAGAATAATTATAATAATTAATAGCGTAACTACAGTAGCGTTGCGAGGGGGGGCGGGGGACACACATATGTCCCCGGGCGCAGACCTTTAGGGGGCCCCAAAATGGGTTGGAAAAATAAATTGAAAGGTTGAGAGGGGGGGGGGGTGCAAATTGAAATCTTGATGGGGGGTGCAAATCGAAAAGTTTGTCCTCGGGAAGGGTCGCTACGCCTCTGCGTAACTATAAAGTTAAACTAATAAAAACTTCAGCGGCATAAGCAGCAGTTGAACAGGTGGGGGAGGGGGGGGGGGGGAGGATGCAGATTCCCAAGACAATGTCAATGATGTGGTAACCATAGACAAATTCCATTTTGAGGACAAAAACGGGGGGGGGGGGCTCAAATGATAATCAAAAGATGATAAAATCAGTTTCTTTCTGACGTCTATTCAGAAATCTAGAGAACAGATCTGGTAAGAGTAATAATAAATAGAATCTAGTAATAATACATTCATAATAAATCTATTTATTTAGATTGTACCGCTCTTGCTATAAAAACGTAAATTAAAATATGACGGAAATAATTGAGATTTAGTTAAATGAATGTATCCACCATACAACGATATCAATTTAGATTATTGCTGAATAATTTTTAAAATAATTTTTATTAATTAGTTTTTCTATGTTAATAAAAAAATTAATTAATAGATTGTTTGATTGAAGTTTTAGATGCAGATCTATTTTTATTCACGTGTTTTACCGCTTACGCTTTTTATTATCTCTATGAAACTATTTTGTTTAGACATGGCCGCCCAATGAAAAATCAATAGAAAGATCCACAACGGGCTATATAAACACACCATTTTTTAACTTAATGTTATAAAATTTTGAAATACGATATTTTTTCTAGATAGCAAAATAATGGAAAGAACCAATGCATCGATTGAAGCTGCTACAGCATCTCTTGTTCGTGAATATTTAAGCAGAAAAGTAAGTTTGTTGTTGAAATTGAAATTAGTTCAAATTGAAATTAAATTAGGCCTAATAAAATTATTAAATTAAAATAAAAGTAGCATAAAAATAAACACAGTTTTCAATTTTTACTGAGTTTTTCTTTTTCGAATACAATATACTTCGATATAGAATCTCAATCTAATATAATATCTAGTATAGTAAATGCCAGATTATTTAAAGTTTAAAGGAATCTATCATTTTAATTTATGAAAAAAGTTTCCCTTTCGAACCTGACAGTCTATATGGGGCAAGTGAAGTAGAGTTCACTTGTTTCTGTGACCTCGGCATATGAAGAGATAGTGTGGTCAGCACTGAGTTGGGTGGACTCAAGGACGGTCCACTGATTTGAACCCGGATTCGAACACAAGACTTACGGGTTAGCAGTCCAGCTCTCTACCGCTAGACCACTCCGTCCCTCTAGTATAGTAAAGGCCATATTACTTAAAGTTTAACGGAATCTATCATTTTAATTTATGACCCTACCGTAAAATGATAAAATCTTCTGATTCTGAAGGTATTAAGTTATGTGAAAGAGACTAAATCATATGGCTTTAATTAGGCCTATTTTTTTTATGCCATTCTTTTTCTACCATTAGCGATTTCAGTTGACGGATACGTCTGCTATTCATTTATGGAATACTGGTGTTACACATTTTTTTCATGCTCTAGTAGGGAAGGCTTTCGCCTTTTGTTTACATAGTTCATGCAGAATTGAGTTTCATATTACCAGTTCATTTTAATCTATTTATTGTTGGACGGTAGAGCACATGAATGCTGAATATAAACTTTGTTTTTATTATGTAAAGATTGTAAAAAAAAGATTGTAAAAAAAAATTCATAATATTTTAAAAAGGGTTTTAAGGAAACTTTGGCAAAAATGGATGAAGAATGCCCTCGAAATGAATTGAGCATAAGCAACAGACAAACCTTAATGAAGCATGTTCATCTGGATAAACTGATGAAAAAGAATAAGGTATTTAGATATTTATTTTACTAATTATAATAAATAATAAAAATCAAATATTATTGGTGGAAAATTTAGTTCCTATTGATTTCAAGATCATGTAGCTAACTTTATGGGAATCATGTGATTTAGTGGTAGGACACACACTTGTGAAACCAGGCTTAAGCCTCTAAGTCACCCTCCAATCAACTGCCCCTTATGTCCAAAACATGTGGTGTATGCACTTTGGGAGGTAACAAACGATGGGCAGAAACTGTCTAATATCTCGTAACACTTGTGTTACTTGCTCACTTATCCATCTTTCTCTGGTTTCCCTGGCTAATGAGCAGGTAATGAAATAGAGAGTTATGTAAAAGTTATGTAACTTTTAAATACAGCATAATTTTTTTTTTCAGGAAGAAATTGAACCTTTAAAGGCTATGCTTGAAATTATGACAAAATTTTTTGTTGAGCGGCGACTTCAGAATCAATCAGATAGATGTTCTGCCAATCAGTCAAATTTTGATGTTAATTTTAGTCCTCAAGTTGATCAACCATTTCAAAACAACACAAGCAGCGTGTCATCAACCTCCAGACCACACACCAATGGTTACTCAACCAAAAAGGGTATTTTAGTGCTACTCTTTTAGGATTCAGAAACAATTTATTGCTATCATAGTATTGATTCAAATTAATTTATTAATTTTACATGCAGGGGGGATCTTTGTGTTTAGTTACATATACTTTTGCTATTAACTCACACTAGACACTTTTTAATATTTTTATGCAAACTTCAAAGTGTTAAAATTTTCCTTCTTTTTAAACCTGTTCAAAATAGCTATTTAAAAATATTTTTGCATGTCTCATTTAAATTAAGATGAATAAAAAGGAATAGTTTGTCTACTTATCAAGCAACACTTGTCTAATACAATTTTTACTATCAATATTTTAAATGCGTTGAACAGTGTTTCATCTACCTGGTCAGAATAGTGATTAACATTTTAATGTCTCACTCGATAGTTACCAGGTCAGAATAATGATTAACATTTTGATGTCTCACTGGATAGTATATATATACGGTTAGTGTAATGTTAGAACTGGAAACTAGACCACACGCTCGACAGTTTTATCCTGTTTGTATAGTGAAAAAACTTATTTTGCTTGTTCAATTATTTGTTTGATTTTCAAAGCAGATAAAAATGATCTGGTGATGGATGATGACGTTGAAGGAGAAACAGTCATTGGTGTAGGCATGGCTGGCATTATGTCCATAAATGAATCTGAATCGCCACCCCCACAGTATTCCACAAAGAATGTTCTGGCACGACCTGTCTCAGCTAAGCAGAGATTTAGCATGATCAGCAATAATGATGATGTAATTATTAATATTTGATTTTTATATGGTTAATTTATATGTTTGGTTAGATGAGGGTTGTAAAAGTTAATCCACTGAGGGGAGGAAATTATTAAAATTTGAAAAAAGATTTCAACAAGTTTTTTAAAAAAATAAAAATTTTAAATTTTTATTTAATGTTTATTATTTAAAGTGAAAAAAATGCAGAAACATCCCTATATGTTAATTAACGTGCATAATAAAATCTTTCCTACCATGTATAGATTTTAACAGGAAGAAACAGAATGCAACAGCCTAAGCCACTGAGATTGTCTGTCTCACAAAAAGAACAACAGAAAAAGGATAGCCTGTCCAACAGTATAAATAGTTCCCCTGAGTTTTTCTACGATGCACTGAGATCCAACAGTGGCATCAACATTGAAGAAAAACCTAAAAAAACGGAAAGCTCTCCGTTATCTTTCGAAGACCTGTTGATGAAAGGAGAGGAGAAGGCAAATCGTCTACAAAGGATTGGGCTGGAGAATAAAATTAAAGACACTATTGGTGAAGAAAAACCTTATAAAGTGGAAACTTCAAGCATATTTGCGGGCAAGTCAAAGCCAGCTCTAAATAATAATAATTTTACAAAGTAAGGAAGTTTATGAATCTATGGCAAATTTGATCCTTTTAAAGCTCTTTCATAAAAAATGTAATAAAATAGAAGGCAGCTTTGAAAATTAGTTACATAAAATAATAAAATGTATGGTTATATAACATATATTTGAAATTTATTAAAATACTATATTATTAAAGTCTTACACACAAAATGTCATTTTGAGTAAAAAAATATCTTCTCTCAACCTTATGCAATTTAAATGTCCAAACCTTGATGCTCAGTTCATCAATTAACCCAGTCACAAGCTGTACACCATAGTGATGTTGAATCGAAAGACAATTTTTAAACGCTGCTATCCAATTTCAGAGGCGCCAGCTTAAACTCACCAAAGACAACAGAGCTTGAACTGGGAGACATTGATGACATGGAGTCCGATCTGACAGATTTGAACTTGAAGCCTGCTGCACCTGTTGGACCAAAGCAGCTGAAATTAGTCAAAGTACCGTCTACACCAATGGACCTAAAAACTGCTATGGTAACTGAACACTATTGTTATCTAGACCAAGCGATCCATTGGGCAAATAAAGTAGACTTAACATGTGTCTTAAACAAAGAATGGTTTAGTCAGCACTATGCCCAGCCGATTTTACTCCCCCCCAACTTAAGTCAGATATCCATCTGAGCTGGGTCGACTCTGGGATCTCATACAGTCACATGTTTGAACTGAGATCTGAAGTCAAGACCTGTGTAGTAGCAGCCAAATGCTCTACCATCTGACCATGCGTCCCATGACAAAATAAATGGAATAGCAGAAAGAATTTTGAAAAAGGAAACCCTAATTACTTGCTCTGGTTATGTGGAATGTCCATTAGGTCATTGTGTCAATCATTCTATCTTACTGTCTATCCTTTGGCTAACACTTTAATAAAAAAGATGTATTATGACAACATTTATAATTAAATCTCCCTGTGACTATGACTGCTACACTGTATCTGTCACCATTCAAAAATTTTAAGCATGGATTGCATACATTCAAGTTATTCATGAATAAATATCTCCTTTAGCAGTTGGACCAAACATTTTTGCTATGTATTTTTGCAAGTTATTTTCCTTGACTTCAGGCATTGAAGAATCTCATGTTAGGCTCCCCTTGTCAGTTGTACATTGATGAATGGCTGCAGCAAGGCTACAGTTTCTGTGATTTACCTGACCTAAAGTATGGAATAGTTCAAAAGAAGGTTCATACATTTTTAAATTTCATTTATAATTATATTTGTTTAATCACACTTTGGAAAACATTTCTTTGGACATATTGAATTTATTTTAGCAGTAAATTTATTATAAAATTGTATATAAATATATTTATGGTGGATGATAAAATAACTAGGCTAATGTGGCAGTAGAGAGGGATCAACAGGCAGTTTTTTTTTTCAAACTATACTGGCTAAAACTGGTTCATCAGCTCTATTTTGTTTGCATCACCAAGCTTGTTTTCTTATATACCACCTGCACAGTACACTGTTAGTTTTTAGCGCAATTTCCATTCTGGAGAATTGCGTTTATTAACCCGTCATTTCTGGATGTATGAATGAATGGATGGATGTGTGTCCGCAGCTTTAAGTCGTATCTCCTCCTCAACAAAGCAATATCGATGACTAGTTCCAAAAGCAATTATGTTAAGCAAGTTATGAGGATGAGCATAGGCCATAAAAATTCCGGGTTTCTTTCATGTATTTCCCGGAAAAGCCAAAAAACCTCGAAAAAATGCAGTTTTTTGCCCATATCTCGGCAACCAGACCACTTAGCGACTTGAAACATGTACCAATCGATTCCTGCCATAATTTAGAACAATATTGCCAAAGAAAGTTTTCAAAAATATCCTCTCGTTCGGGCACAAATTTTAAAATTACATAAACACCTACAAACCGATCGTTCTTCTAGCTTGAACGCATCCCAGCATTATACGTCAGAGCTATTTTTAGATAACATAAGGAAATTGCGCATAAATGTCACTAGACTTTTTTAATTAACTTGTTTATTTACTCACCCTCAGGGCGGGCCTTGTGGTGTCTTAGCTGCTGTTCAAGCCTGTCTTTTACAGGAGATGCTATTTGGAGACAGCAAGCTGCCAAGCAGCAGATTGTAAGCTTATGCTTTCTTCCTAAATCTCTTTGTACCAGTAAATTTTACCATGTTATTAAGGTAAATAATTTTTTTTTTTAAGTCAAATGTTTTAGATTTCTATTTGGTAAAAGATTTTTTCTTCCGTCACCTAGCAAAAACCCCACAAGAGCTGAGAGGTCCAAGTATTTGGCTCTAGCCTTAAGTAATATATTTTGGCGTGCAGGCGACTTTGCCAGAGCTGTAGTAACAGTGTAAGTTTAGTTGTTATAGTTGCAACACAAATTATAAATACATAATTTTATATACATAGTTATTTTTACACAGTTATAACACAAAAATTTTAAGTATACAGCATTTTAATTACTCACCATTTTAATTACACATCATTTTAATTACACATCATTTTAATTACATAATGTTTTATTTACACTGTTTCAATTCTAGGGTTTTAAAAAAATTTACATTTTTTACTAAACACTATTTAATTACACAATTAAGTAAAACAGTTTTAAAGTTCATACTATTTTCTTTCTCATTTTTTATTTTTTTGGCACTGTTTTAATTATCTAAATTACATTGTTTTAATTACACATCTATTTTAATTATCTAAATTACATTGTTTTAATTACACATCGTTATACTTAAATCTAATTGCTGGAGTTCAATGCACATTTAAATTACACTGACACATTTACTTTGCTCAGGCCAGTAAATGAGAGAATCACATAGGTCTGATTTAGAGTTATGTATTATGTACAAATATTTACCAACACTAGAAGAAGCCCTCTACCATTTCCTTTGTTACAGACCTTCAGAAACTTCACATATACTAAGCAGCACCAAGTTCAAACAAGATGGAGTCACAGAGCAGGTAACATCATGAGAGGAATGATGTGAACACAATCTGATTTTCACAGGGAATTCATAGACACATACTTGATTATTGATACACTCATGATAAAAAAAACAGACCTTTTTACAAGCTTACAGACCTAAGCTGGTGCTGTAATTGTAATCTAACAGTCATACACTTTTGGGGTTATCCATAAATAGTAGTGGGAGGTGGGGGGGGGGGGGGGGGGGAGAAAGAAGAGTTGAGGTTTTGAAGATTGAACTGTGATGATAATTAATTCTAAATTACAAAATACAAAAAGCATTGCATTACAGTTTTTAAAATTCACAATGGTTTTAATTTCAGTTATCAATTTATACATTCACAAGCTTTGATACCCTGTCAAGTTTTATGCAGCAGTCTATATCTGAGGTAAGCTGTTAAGACAGATATTAAAATTTAAATGATAATCTTTAAAGGCGAATTAACTTAGTGACTTACAGCTAACATAATAATGTTGTAGCTAGTAGCAAATTTTGATCTTATCCATTGCATATCTAAGTGTTTAATTCAAAATTTTTTAATTACTTGAGGCTAATTGGAAAATTAAATTGATAACTATGATGAGAATTCTGTTTAAAATGAAATAAATATATAAAAAATATCTTTTAGTTGACATTAAGTTAGACAATTACTCAGTAGAAATATGTTAAGAGGCTAATAGTTTTTTTTTACTGCTCTCTAACTAATGCTAGTACCCATTACAGCTAATTTTGTATTATATAAATAGCATATGAAACCATGTATTCCAATCATCGCAAGATCTATATCTCTTACAAATCACTCTATGTTCACTTTTTGTGTTCATCTTTTATTTTTACATTCCAGTAGTCATCTTTCATTCATTATCATTTTTATAAACTCTTTTTTGTTGTAGTTTGAAACAGAAGGAAAACCTGGAGTTATCCTAACTATATATTCAGCCATGTTATCAAGAAAATGCCCTCAGTAAGTTGGCTAACTTGATGATTTCTCAATTTTTTATTAAAAATAATTTCAATGTAAAAATAATTTTTAAAAACTGTTATAGAAAGTATAAGTGTAGAAGGGGACAGTGTAACGATAGAGTGCTAAGCTGCTAAACTTAAAGTTTCAAGTTTGAATCTGAGTTCAAGTCAGTAGAACTTCCTTGAGTCCACTCAGCTCTGATGGGTACCTAACTTTATTAGGGAAATAAAGACGGCTGGGCATAATGCTGACTATACTATCCCTTCATATGCCGAGGTCCCTGAAACAGATGAACTCACATCATCTGTCCCACGTGTCTTGGGAGGAACGGGTAAAGATGATGAGATGATGACAAATGTATAGCTAAAACATTTGAACTGAAACCAAACACTCAAATTATATGATGGTTAAAGAAAGTTGTAGCTATTTATTGAATTTCAATCTGCAGCCTAATTTAAATGTAACTTTCTTGAAAACATATTTTATTAATTTGTTCTGCAGGGTGCGGGGTGACTTTGATGAACCTGAGCAAAGCACATTGATTGGATCTCATGGTTATTGCACGCAGGTAAATGACTGGATCTATTTCCTCATCAAGTGGCAATGTTATTTTATTCTGACTTGCCTATATTTTTACTAATGTCAACTCTTTATTGAGGCTGTTTGCTTATTTAGTAAACATTTTAGTATTACAATGCTGTTGGGTAAGGTGCTATGCTTAGTTGTTCCTTCAAGACTATTTAGATTACAGATGTGATTATTTTATTTTAAATATTTTAAAAAACATATTTAATTTGCGTAACTTTAAAAATATTTCCTGTATTTTTAAACTTCTGATACTTTGAAATAGAAGGTAGCTTGAAATCATTTAATTTTGTACTTTTCAGGAATTAGTCAACCTTTTATTAACCGGGCGAGCTGTTTCCAATGTTTTCAATGATCAAGAACAGCTGGAAGGGACAGGTGTTGGAGATACAATAATTCTAAAGGGAATCTCTGGGAGATCAGACATTGGCCTGTTGTCACTGTTTGAGCACTATCAGTCATGTAAGGTAGGTAACCTTTCAAGGGGAGATTACAGTGGTTTTCACATTATCTATTGTAGGCAATCCCACTGCAATTAATTAACTTATGTAAGGTGGTTGACTCCAGAAGGGGATAATACAACTGTTATTTACCTTATGGGACCCCACAAGGGGATGTGAAAAGGTTATTTTTATTACATACATTAACCCGCTAGGAGAATGTAATAAAACCAATTGTTTTCAAAACATTCATTTATAGTTTCAATACATGAAACCATTCATATCTAATTCTAAAAGAAAATATTGATCATATTTTATTATATCTTTGATATATGTATGAAATAAAAAATGTGATGGAAAAAATTATCATTGCACAATTTGAAGTTAGATTTTATAAAGATGAATGAAATGTTCTAAAAAGTAAATACTAATTTTCTAAGTACATCAATTTGCATATTTAAATAACATTTATTATATCACATAAACAGTTGAGATTTCAGTGCCAAAAACCCTGTTAATGTGAATTTTTTCAGCCCATTATTATTCTGATAATTTATTCACGAAAATTAGCTTTATATAGAATCAACAAAGAAATGTATGAATTCCCAGGTAGGAACCTACTACAAAACACCCAAGAACCCTATCTGGGTGGTGTGTAGTGAGAGCCACTTCAGTGTGTTGTTTGCAGCAAAGCGTGATCTAGTCAATGATTGGAAGGCCGAGAGAAGATTTGACCTGTTTTACTACGACGGCCTGTCTAGGCAGCAAGAAGAGATCAGACTCACCATTAGTGAGTCCAAATACATTTTTCCATTTTTTGTCTTATTTTTTGTGTCAAGTAACACTAACAGTGAACCCTATCATTATGGGTAATGACTATGTTAGTGTGAGCTGCTATAAGCTGTATAAAAGTCTTTACTATCACCAATGTCAAAGAAACATGAATTTACATGTGATGTAATTAAAAAAAACTTTTGGTAGATTTTAAAACATTTTCTGTATTATTTAATATCAATATTGAGAGTAAACTTTCATGAAGTCAGGTAGGTCGAATACTGCCAGTAATGAATTCTGAAACCTAAAGACCTATTATTTGTGAAATGCATCTGCAGCTTTACTATTACTGTAATTTTGTTTTTAATTTTATTAAAAAACAAAAGAGAAAAATATTTCGTTTGACAGTGAAGCAACTAATAGTTGCCTGATATTGAGTTAGCCAACTAAATTATTTTGCAACAAACTTTTGGTTAAATTTGTTTATACTAAAATTATAAATGGTACAGAGATTTCAATACTTTTTACGTTCCTCTTCAGGTACACTTAATCAAGCATACAAGCCCCCAGTATCAGAAGATGACCTTGTTCCCCCTTTAGAGCACTGTATAAGAACAAAGTAAGTGATCTTGTTTAACTGTATAAGAACGAAGTAACCTAGTTCCCCTGCTTTTGGGTAAATTAAGTAACCTAGTTCCACTGCATTTTTGGTAAATTAAGTGACCTAGTTACACTTCATTTTTGGTAAATTAAGTGACCTAGTTCGACTGCATTTTTGGTAAATTAAGTAACCTAGTTCCACTGCATTTGGGTAAATTACATGACCTAGTTCCACTGTGTTGGGGCTAATTAAGTGACCTAGTTCCACTATTCATATACAATATATACAATATAAGAACTACATTTACCAAAATATAAGGACAAAAATCACCAATTTTTTTAATATATATTTATACAATATAAGAACTACATTTACCAAAATATAAGGACAAAAATCACCTATTTTTGAATATATATTTATGATAGAAAACTATAATTAACAAATACTGGCAGATGTTTAAAATGTGTACCTTTATTTTCAGATGGCCAGATGCAGAAATAGACTGGAATGGATATGAACCAATTCTGTGATTATTTGTTAGTTGTACTGTGCATATGCTAGTCTGCTGCCTTTTATTTATGTTTGTTCAGTTACTTTTTCTTTGCATTTCATTCAAGATGGTTTTATAAGAGACTTACCAATCATTTTTTTTTTAATTTGTAACCATTTTAATTTTACCATCACAAAAAAAAAAGTATAGTTTTGTACTGACATTACAAGTTTTTTTGGAGTACTTTTATATTTAATTCTCAAATATCAAGCTGTGATATTCTTAGCAATCTGTTATTTAACATGAATATGATGTATTTTTTTAAAATGCCTTTGATATTGTTAATCTGAAGTAAGTTCTTTTACAAACCATTAAATTTTTTCAAGCCTTGATAAAAATTAGAATGTTAGTTTTTGCAGTTTATGAGATTTCTTTCAATTAGATCATTGGAAATTATTTCTCAAGCTTTTCTTGAGACTGAAGGTTGATTAAAAATGTATGCTATAATTCTGTACATTTTATAATCAGCAAAATGTCATTATTTTCTTAGTATTGTTAAAAAACAACTGATATGTCAAAAAATCTTAAATTGTTATTAATTAACAAGGAAACTAGTGGGAAATTTTTTTGTTTTTGAGGTATGCCATCACTAAACGAGAAGAATGGAGAATGGATGGAGGGTATGTACATTTGTGTTATAAATTGTGGTTACATTAAATAAAATAAGACATTAGAGGGGAAATATCTACAAGCTCAACTTTTTTACCCTCATAACAAGCATTACAACTGTATAAAATTCTTCAGAGTGTAAGTAGAAGTAGACTGCACACACAATTACAAGTGGTAGTAGTTTTAAAAATACTTTTAGGTTTTCTCAATTTATGCTATTATTAGAATCAATGCCAAGGTTGTTTTTAACCAATGCTTTATACTGCTGACAGATTCTCCATATTCATTTCATAAGATATTTTTGTTCTCTTTGGTTGATGACTGAGTAAATATCTCAAATTACACTAGAAACGATCATTATTTATAATGATGTCATAAATTAATGCCTTTTCTTTACAAAGTGCAATTAAATTTGATAAAATCACTTTTCACTCTGAATATTTTGTTTTTTATATCAACATTTGTTAGTAATAAAATAAATTAAAAGGTGAAAAAATGTTTTGCATTAAATTTATTTTTATAAATACAAAAAAAAAAATTCATATTTGCAAATAAATTATTTCATTAGATTTGTAAATTTTATATGAGTAAAATTAGTGTTCAGACCTTGTGGTCTGCAGGGTAGAGTTGAACTGTTTGAATAGCTACTCAAGTAATGGTGTAGACATTTTAATACTGAGTAAAATTTTGTGACAGCTATACATCAGAGCTGGGATGGGTAGATTTAAGGACATAAAATAGGCAGAAGAAGCAATTTGAAACTGCAGCTTTAGAATTGCGCCCTACTACTCAACCCAGCTAACATGTTACAATGACAATTACTAATACATTTTTCTTGCGTTGTGTATATATTATATTCACACATCTGAATACAACAAAGTGAACACAAACATTTCTATAAATTAAATACAACACAAAAATGAAAGAAAAACTAGAATCTAATTATGTTTTCTGATCAGTTGCTTTTTCTCAAAGACTCTGCTACACACTCCGCACACAATATCAGATGATGTGCTGTTGCCTCTGATGAGACAGTCTCTACAAACAGCATGATCACATGGGGACAAGTAGGAGACCACTTCTGAAGTCAACATTGTTTTACATCGCCAGCAACTATTGTCACAATTTTCCTGCGTACTAGAATTAGAAGGTCTCTTGAGAATTAAAGAAAGTGCAGAATTCAAACTGTCTTTCAACTTTTCTTCATGCAAAAGGGGGGGTTGACTTTGTGTACTTTGGTGAATTTGAATTTCTTCTTGGATATATTTTTCATTGCTTGTTTGAGGAGAATTTGACACATAGCATTGCAATGAAACAGTTGATTCCACTCGAGATGATGAAGACTTTGATGTGGTAAGTGCATTGCTATTACTGTGTTTGTCCTGCAATGAAACAGTTGATTCCACCCTAGATGATGAAGACTTTGATGTGGCAAGTGCATTGCTATTACTGTGTTTGTCCTGCAATGAAACAGTTGTTTCCACCCTAGATGATGAAGACTTTGATGTAGTCTCTGTGATATGGTTTTCTATTGTTACCCTGCCTGCGGTGACTAAGGATGAAACACCTTCAGTAGATGTCAGCTTTCTCTTACCCAGCAGGGAAGAAGGCAGCTTATCACTGACCGTTCTGGCCAAGCTACCAATAGTCCTGTCCATGCTGTGCTGTATGAGGAACCGGTCAATCCGGGTTTTCAGAGCTCCGTTAGGAAGAGGCCTGAGAGAATCTGAAAACTCAACACCGGTGAATGGATCACGAGGCTTCCTGCCATAGTAGGACTCATCCTTGATGTAACGGTCTATTGTTGACTTGTCTACGTTTTTACCGCACGGGAGTAGCATAGGTATGGTCATCACTTCCCACGTCAGGCAGTCTAAAAATTCTTCAGGGATTTCTGTATCCTTTTGCTTATTTTCAGATACTGGAACAGTTATGGTTTCATTGTGAACTGTAGACTGTGATACACAAGCAGACTGTTCTGATAAATGGCTCGGTTGTATAAATTCCTTATATTTGTTTGAAATTGTATTAGTTAATTGAAAAGGCACAAAAGACGCTGGTACGCCCCATATACTAACATTGCTGACAGCAGATGTTGAGCCATTATGGGTGCGTGTTATCCTTAAAATGATGTGGCTTGATGCATGGAGAAGTTTTCTATTGCCATGTTTCATTGGCACCTTACACTCATAGTGTTCATTAGCGCCAACCAATGAGGTGTGAGTATTTGAATTGTAAAAGCACACCTGCCCACCCCTGAGCCCGGCCAGCTTTGAGACTAAAAAAAATAAAGGTGGAGTGGAACTAGTTCTAACAGATTCATAATTCTTAGGCACTGGACGTGATGCTGAAAGCAATTCTATTTGCATGGACTGCTGCTGCCCAACACTTGGTGTGAGGACCACCTGGTCAATACTGACCCAACAAGGGAATGTGAAAGTTATATTCACTGGTGGCTTGATGAAGGATTCAGCCAGGAATCCTTTTCTTCTTATTTGCCAGTTGGAGCTGATCAAGTTTGCGCATTCATGCCCATCTGTGCTGACCTTATCAGCTTCCACTGTTGTTCCCAATATATCCAAGGCAAAGTTGACCAGCATCCTTGAAAAAAAAAAAAAAAAAACAACTGTAAAAGTGTAAATGTTTGATTATTGTTACAAAATTTAATAATTTTTATTTTATGCAGGAAGATATTTCAGTAGGAAATAGGTATACTATAAATTATTAATTAACCAATAAGGATTGAAAGTAGCTGAGAAGTGAAGCACCATGATGAGAACAGTCTAATAAGTAGCATATAACTATGATAGATCTATATCATAATATCATTATGTATGCAGTCCTATGTACTAGTAGTATGTATAGGCCAACAAAATGACTTACGTTAACTACTAGATCTTGATTTATCAGCACATTGAACATACTAACATAGTAATACTATAATAGTATGAATAAAGTATGAAGTGAATGCAGTAGTCAGTAGGCTAGTAAGTAAGTAAAGTACTTTAAACTTTAAAGTAGTTTTAGAGAGAGTTTTAGTATTGACAAGTAGTGAGTAACTTGGCTAACTTAAGTTACTTAAAAAAAGTTACTAAAGTTAGGCTAACGTGTAACACTAATCACTAACTATTATTAATTAACTACTGTACAGTACAAAACTGACACTGAACACTGCACTACTTGCTACTTGATACTTGCCTTGGCTTAAGGCTAAGCCTAAGGCTTAAGCCTCAGTCAAAAGTTAATAAGGCAGTTCCCAGTTACTGAGTTAGCAGTCACTGACTCGGTAAAACTCCATCTTAGCGTACTATGAGTTTAACCCAGTAATACTACAAAAAATCAAATACTTTTATTACTAGATCTAGAGACCTAATTAATAAAATTATAAAACAAACTAGACTCTAACTTTGTGATGTTTATGTTATGAAGTTAGGACTGCTGTCATTCTGACACAGGAGTAACTTCAAGTTGTTCAATGAGTAAGGGTTACCGTTCTTGGGCCTAAATTAAAAAAAAATAAAAACGTGAAGATTTCCGGTTTCATTTTTACGCTTCCTAAACACTAAATTCAAACAGCAATCAAAACAGATCGTCTATCCAAGATCTAGACATCTAGAATCTAGATCTAGATCTAGATCTAGATCTGGATCTTTAGGGCCTAGCTCTAGATTCTATCTATTTTTAATTAGGCCTAGGGATTCAGATCTACACATACAACACGAAAATACTATCTAGATTTCTAGATCATCAGCACAAGTCCACTCACTCAGTCTCAGTTTCACGGCCTGGGTCTCAAATCATAAAATAAAAAAATTATAAAATAGTAAAATAGTCTCAGTCTCAATCATCTAACAACCGCCGGCCACTGGCAGAGGTAGAAGTTGAAAACTGTGGACTATATACTATATATTATATAATACTTGTATTTGGCTGTCTTTAAGCCACTCTAAGACTCTGCACTGCAGTCTTTAGTAAAAGTTCTTCAAGAAGGGTCACTCACTGTCTTGCTTGTGGCCCATCTCTTTTGCTCCTACACTACACTGACCTACACTCAAGCCCCACATTTGTATGTATTATGTAGATCTAGTCTAGATCTAGTAGATCTATGTGCTATGTAGTATGTAGCTTGTAACATAAATTAATTAATTATTAAATCATTGCCTTGGCACTGATTTTTAGGCTGTTATAAACAATTTCTCTTCTAAAGTAATTTTAAAAACAACTTATTTTTTACTAGAACAGGTTGAATCATGTCAATGTTGTATTGAAATCTAAATGGATGAACCAGATGACACTGGACCTGTCTGCAAAAGGTCTTCATCAAAGCGTTTAAAAAGATCACATTTGGCACACACTAACATTTCAGAAGCTAGCAAAGATACCAACAAGCAACCTAAAACAGACAACTCAGTAATTATTATGGACACAAGTGTTGAGGTAACTAATATAGTTTTTACTTGAATTATGAAATGTTAGCATGGTAGAATACATAGTTAAACTCTATGTATTGTAATGATTATTTTGATTAATCTAGGCAATGAGATAGATACAAGAAGTGATAAGTAAAAGGCTGGAATACATGTTAAAATCCTGTCTTTTTAATATAATGATCATTGTTAACTTAATCTCTGATTTTGTTGTTTATTTAAATTTACCTATTTTTTTTTTTGTGATGCATATGATAAAAGATATCACATTCCTTTTAAGAAGTTTGCTGAAGACAGCATAATTATCATATTTAAATAAGGGGTCGGCGTGGTCAAGTCGGTAAAGCTCATGGTTGCTAAACCGTAAAGTCTCGAGTTCGAACCCTCGGGCAGATGAGGCTCGTTACCTGGGGACAGCCACTCTACTAGGAGAGACAACTCCAAAATCAAACAACTGCTGCCTTGTAGTTTGTTCTTGGTTGGACAAAGTCTATGGAAGCAAATCCAAAAAGAAAAGCAGGCTGAAATCAGAGTCAATGGCCTCAATGGCGCATAACCAGTTGACACGTAATCCTTAATTGTGATGGAAACATGGTCGAGTCGGTAAAGCTCATGGTTGATAAATTTGAAAAAAGTCTCGAGTTCAAACCCTCTAGCAGATAAGGCTCAATCCCTCCCAACACTAAACATTAAGAACGAAGAAGAAGAAGATCACATTTAAATGATCATTTCTATAGGTATAAATTTATAATTGATTTGTTGTCTTGCTTTTTCCTAACTGCGCTGTTATTAAAATAGTCAAACATGGTTTGTTGGCCTGTCTATATCTATTTGGAAATATGACTAAACAAATTTATACTGGTTTGATAGCTTGTTTTAAATAATTCTTGCACTTACATGTTGATGACATTGACACTTAATGAATGTACCTATTGGCTAGATGAACCTATATTATTGCTTTCCCTTCCAGGGCTATCATGATGACTTTGACAAATTTAGTGACAGTGATCTGGCACTAGCTGAAATGGACCTAACAGGGTTGTCTCCTCTAATGTGTCTCAGATCTTCTAGCACAAAAAGGACTTCTTCAAACACAGCTTCTAGACATAAAACCTCAAAACATATTTACACAAGGAAAAGAGATTCAAAAACAAAACCAGAATTAGTCGGTAAAAACTTATTTGATTCCCATTTATCTGAAAGAAGTCAACAGAAACATTCAGTTTCTAAGGAATGTGATGTTTGTGTAGATATTTCTGCAGAAATTGATTTATTTAATGACTCAGGGGACTTGTTAAAAGAAGATTCTTTAGATACATTTGTAAATGGAAATCATGATAAAGCTGGAACATTTGTGGACAATATTAAAGTTAGTTCTTCTAACGAGGCAATTGCAATAAATACACATAGGGGTAATGTTGTTGATATGACCGCAACAGAAACAAGCCTTGATGATTCATTGTCAGAGTATTTTTTTATTGGTAGGAGCCATATTAAGGATATTAATACAAGTAATGTTTCATCACCTAAAAAAAATTCTTGTGAAAACAAAGTCACTTCTACTGACCAAAAAGTGGAGAATATTGAATCTGCAAACAGTAAATCCTTTTGTCAGTCGTTAGTAGCTTCGTCACAGCAGGACTTGAAGACACCTCATATCTCAACATCAGATGTAGTTAGGGATAGCTCTATAACACATACAAGTGCTCCCATAGCTCAGCCTAATGAGGTGACAAGCAGTGAGTTCAAGTCTCTAAAGGAAAGACTCAAACAGAGGCTCCAGCAGAATGTGGGGGTCATAGGTCACAACAAGGATCCGGAGGAATGGATCAAACTAGAGGCTGTGCAGCAGGCAAAGCTTGAGGCCTCGCAGATCAGAAAGGAAGGAACTGAGGTCGATATTGGCCCTTTTTATGGGCTCCCTTTAAAAGTCCAGAAGTTGTTTGAAACCAATCGAGGAATTTCCAAGTTGTATGGTAAGTAAAGTTATTTTTACTACATAGACAATGTTCTTATTTTCATACTAAAAGTTAGTATACATTTTATTTTTATTTTTTGGAAAGCACAATATAGAAAAAATAACATTTTTAACAAAACAAGCAAAACTGTTTTATTATGAATATGATAGCAGTGAATACAAGACAAAAAATTGAAATCTTGTAGGGTTGTAATCACAGATTATAATGCACAACCAACTAGTAACACCATTATGTGATGTCTAAAAATATAGTAGAATTAAAAGCGCAATGCATCAAACCTAATTACTTTATTGAGTTTATAGTTTATTTGAGTTAAGTCTTACTGACTTCAATACTTCAGATTATGATATATTTTTTAGTACCTGTAAATGTGTATTTAATCAGTCAAGTTTATTTTGTCTGAATAGAATCCACTTAAAATTTGCCATATTTTATATCTGGCCACATTGGGTTAGTTTCAAATGATTTCATCCAACAGACTGGCAGGACGAGTGCTTGAAGCTTCCAGCCATCAAAGAACGCAGGAACCTGATCTACACCCTGCCAACCAGTGGTGGGAAAACACTGGTGGCCGAGGTCCTTATCATGAGGGAGCTCATGTGCTACCACAGGGATGCTCTGCTCATTTTGCCATATGTTTCCATCGTTCAAGAAAAGGTTAGCCTTTAATTAATAGGAGGTGTGTGTGTTTTGAGTTGTTGATGTGTAAATGTATTTAAAAAAACAACTTCTTAACTGCTACTAGCAAATATATTTTTGTTACCCAACTGCCCAAGTAATTGAAAATGTCAATTTTTGAAAAAGTCTGAACATAGTTTTAAATTCTAGTTGTAGTATATTCTCTTAAGTCTTTGGTTGTTTTTTTTTGTTTTTTTTTTTTTAATTTTTTTTTACAGATTTTAATATTATAAAAAATGATTGTCTCTACCTGTGTACTTGTATTAGTAAAAACCAAGTTAAATATACAATTAATGAAATCTTTGGTTTTAGGTTCAAACTATCAGTGAATTTGCCACAGAGCTAGGCTTTATTGTTGAAGAATATGCAGGAAGTAAAGGAAGATTCCCACCTGTGAAGAAACAAAGCAAGAAATCCTTATATATTGCTACTATTGAGAAAGGCCATTCTCTGATCAATAGTTTGTTAGAAACTGACAGGATGGGCTCTCTAGGGCTAGTTGTGGTGGATGAGGTAAGGTTTTAATTAAGTGGAGGAGGTAAGGTTTTAATTGAGTGGAGGAGGTAAGGTTTTAATTGAGTGGAGGAGGTAAGGTTTTAATTGAGTTAAGATTAATCATAAGTAAATTATCATCTTTTCCCGTTCATGTCCAAGATATATGGGGCAGATAAAGTTGAGTTAATCTGTTTCAATGACCTCAGCACACAAGGAGATGATGTGGTCAGTGCTATGCCAAGCTGCTTTTGTTTCCCTAAAAGTGAATCAGGTACCCATCAGAGTTGGATGTACTCAGGGATGTCCTACAGACTCGAGCCTGTGATCCGAACTCAAGACTTTTGGTCCGAACTCAAGACTTTTGGTTTAACAGACATAAGCTCTACCATTTTACCACACCATTCCATAAAGTAAATAGTATCAACACAATACATTTTGATTTAGTTATTGATTGGTTTGAAAGTTTTAAAAAAGTGTATTGTAGGTGAATATTATTGTATAATTTTTATTTTGTAGCTTCATATGATCGGAGAAGGTGGATCAAGAGGAGCCATACTAGAAGCCACACTGCTGAAAATAATTACTGCCCCAAGTAATAGCTACATTGTAGTTTAACCATGAGTATTTAGCTTATTTATGTATGAAATTAAAAATAACCTGTTACAAATGTTCTGATA
Organism: Physella acuta; assembly: GCF_028476545.2. NCBI lineage: Eukaryota > Metazoa > Mollusca > Gastropoda > Physidae > Physella > Physella acuta. Next base: position 23,545 of record NW_026733245.1, read on the forward strand.
ATGATAGTGTTAAAAGTGAGCATGACCTCACACCAGACAACTAATGAATGAACTGTGTATTTTAACAGGTGAAACACAGATCATTGGAATGAGTGCCACACTGAACAACATCAATGAACTGCAGACTTTTCTCAATGCTGATGTTTATTTTAATGATTTTAGACCGGTAAGACAGCTTCACTTTTTTTAATGTTGATTATCTTTTCTATTTAAAAAATTAGATTTTTATCCAGCGGTGGTTGTCGTACAATAAAGTAGACATGTAAATTATTTATAAATACATAGTATAAGCTAAATTAGGCACAGACCTTTTCCACATGACTGATGAAGTTGTGGTACATTTAAGTAAATATTTAAATTATTTTGTAAATACAGCATGTGAATTCATTAAACCCTGCTAACAACGTTAAACCCACTATAATTAACAAAAATTAAACACAGAATAATTAACAAAGTTAAATCCAGTATAAATGACTAAGTTAATCCCAGTATAAATAACACAGTTAATGCCACCACACAAATGTACCACAATGTCTGTTGCTTTTTTTGGACCCAAACAACAGGTCACACTGCATGAGTATGTTAAAGTAGAAGACAATGTGTTCCTGGTGAACCAAAAGGCTTTAGCTGAAGAAGAAAAACTGGAACATAACAGATTCATCACATTCCAGGTAAAGTCAATGTTAAACAAAAAAAGCAATAATAATATTTACACAGAAGAAGTTTTTTTAACTTGAGTGATCATCACCATCATCTCTCAACTCCTACTGGCACACAAGGGATTAACAAGTGAGTGCCATTTTGTCCTATCCCTAGCTATAACCTCCGCCTATGGAACGTTAGGCCTCTCCTTCAACTCTTTCTCTTTAGCCGCCCCCATTTTCTGTTGCCCTATGGTGTCCATCTGAAAGGTAGTCCATCTGCTCACAATCTTAGCACATGGCCCAACTGTCTTCATCCTCTGTGTTACTACTTTCAATGGTTTAAAGAGTGTTCTCCTTTTTAACTCATATGCAATATGAAAAGCACTATTGTATTTTTGTTTCAGTACACTAAACAGTTACATCAATTTGACAAACTGTTATTTTTTCAGTACCGTAAACTTTCAATAGTTGAAAGAGTGTTTTTCTTTTTAACTCCTCATGTTGCAATATCACAAGCACTATTTTTTTGGTACACTAAAGAGTTACAGCAATTTTCACACTGATATTTTTGTTTCAGTACACTAAAGAGTTACAGCAGCGTGACCCTGACCACCTGTATGGTCTGGTGACAGAAGTCATCCCAGCCAACTCCTGCCTAGTGTTTTGCTCCACCAAAAAAAATTGTGAGAATGTTGCCCGCATGTTGAGTGAACTCATTTGTAAGCACCAGAGGTGAGTGGTTCCAATAGTTGAGTGGCACACATCATCCAGTTCATCCTAACCAAGTCACCTCTCTTAACTTATTCCAGCAAATTGAATACTTATAATCTAGTCATATCTAGTAAGCCAAACTAACTAGGTTATCCAAACGTGTGAAAAGTTACATTAATATTAATCATCCTAACCAACCCATCCCCACTTTGTAAAGATGTTCCAAGTTGCCCTAACTACCTAAACTTTTGTGAACTTCTTTATTCATTTGAAGATATATTGAATAACATAATTAATTTAGAAGAGAAATCTTGCTCAGATGCAATATGTTCTCTTATTAATTTTTTATTCTTTTAATTCTGATTAGATGAAATAATTTTTTATTTGATAGGAATATTTTTACTTTTTGAGATTATAAGAAAGATGTATTGATATATGAGTAAATTAAATTAACATTTTCTTTACAAGGATAGCACAGTTCATTTAAACAAATGGCACAATCTCCCAAATATTTGAAAACAAATCAATATGATTTAATATGGTTGTTATGTATGTAAAGCATCTGCATAGAGTGACTAAATATCTATGCTGTAGATTTTTTTTTTGTTATAAATTTGTAATTTAGAAAAGAAATAATATACATGTTACCGGAAATGTATAAAGTCTGGCATTCTATAAAATACTTAGGCAATGTATGAAATCCCTGTCGTTTTCAGACAAGGTATGAAATATTAGCATTGTTAAATACTTCTCCTCGGCATTACATAAAATGCCTAGGCATTATAAAGAATGACAAAAATTTGTTGCAGCACAGAAAGTTAGAATGGCATTTTGAATTGCACTTAATTTTCTTTCTAACCCTAACCCTAACACAGATGGAGGAATTTTCTACCTGTTTGTTGTTTGGTATTCTATAGAATGACTAGAAAATGAATAAAATATGATAGAATTATGAAGTATATTTACCTATGTATTCTATAGAATGACAGCTTTTACACATTGCTGATAACATATAATTTTAAAATAATGTTAATACACATCTGTTTTTGTTTAATCAGACACCTGGCTGAGGTGAACAAACCAAAACGTAAACAACTGCTTCAAGAGCTGCTCCAAGCAGGTGAAGGGCAGATCTGCCCAGTGCTGGAGTACACAGTTCACTTTGGCATTGCCTACCATCACAGTGGCTTGACCATGGACGAGAGGCACCTGATAGAGGAGGCCTACTCCGCGGGTGTGCTCTGCCTGCTTACCTGTACGTCTACCTTGGCTGCAGGTGTCAACTTGCCTGCCATGAGGTTTATAAGTTTCATAGTTGATTAATTAATTCATGACTATATTAACTCTATTAAGAGTATAGAACATTGTGTAAGGTGTGGTCTTATAGTTTTACTCCTTTTTACATTTCATTTTATTTATTCTGACGGATACTCTCAATGCTGTTATTATTATGCCCAAAGTTGAATTTACAAGCTATAAATTAAAAATGAACATGATTTGTGCATTAGCAACTTATTATTATATTAGCCAAAGTAGTTATTGCTTTGTTTTTGTAATATGGCTGCTACTACTATTTTTGTAAAGGAATGGTTTTAAAGATAATTTTATGTAGGAAATGTGTTTGGTGGCAAATGATGTTCTAGTAATGTACAGTTGTGTAGAAGTTATCTCTGTTTGTTGTGGAACAATTTATTAATGACTGCCAATATAGAAAGATGTGTTCTTAAAAATTCTGTTTCCAAACTTTGTTACAGAGTAATACTCCGTAGCCCATACATAGGCAAGACTTTCATCAAGTACAGCCAATACAAACAGATGACTGGGCGAGCAGGGAGAGCTGGGATTGATTCATCAGGGGAGAGCATTCTTATTGCAAACAGTACTGACAGGATGAAGGTAAGTTTTTCTGCATAAAGGGAGCAGTGACTTTTTAAAAATTCTACTTTCCTTCTAATTCCTGTGTAAATAATTGATTTATACGAGTAGCAGCTACTAATTTCTGGTGTTGTGTTCTTTAGTGCAAAGTATATCAGAGTGGGATAGTCTGGGAAACAGCTGGAGTTTTTTAAGAGAATTTAAAATTAGTCGTGTCAGAATTTGCCATCTTAAAATTAAACCAAATAACTTGTAAAACTGATGGAAAATTTATTAAACTTTGAAAATAATTTTCCTTGTTGAAGTACCAGCTAGACTACCATTCAGCAGATGTTTTGAGAAGCTTTAGCTTTGCTTTTGGTTGTCCAATACATCTCAGTGTAATTGTTTCTTTATTTACAGGTGAGAGCACTTCTGGCTGGTCCAAAAGATTACTGCCACAGTAGCTTAGCATATGACAACGGCAAGGGGATCACTTTCTTGTTACTCTCTGCCATTGGTCTAAAGGTAGGTAACTCTCATCCAGGAAGGATACCTGAAGTTAAACTTCTTGAAATGGATCAAAAATTATTTTTTGTGTTAAGTTTTTTTCTGTAGGACATTATGTTTTATTAGAATAAACCTCAAAATGACTAAATACTTTTAAAAATAGAAACTCTAATTTTTTTTTTTACGAAAATGAAGTTAAATGTATTTCATCAAATTTCACTATGTAAACAAAATCATACTGTCTACTACTGAAGGTACTTTATCATTATGTCAAATAAAAAAAAAATGTAAGCTAATTTATAATCAAATCTTTTTTCTTATATTACAATACTGTTGTCTTTTCTTATATTACCATACTGTTGTTATCTTGTTTAAATACATTTACATTTTTTTAAAAATTATGTTAGAAAGAAAATGTAGTCAAACTATTTTGAATTTAAAATTAAACCAGAAAAAAAAAAATTTGTTGGCATCATTGTTTGCTTGTATACTGGTATAATGTTAACAAACCATTTCTTTCACAGCTGGTCACCACAACAGAGTCGGCCTTTGACCTCCTGAAGAAGTCCCTGCTTTACATCCAAGCCTCAGGTCTGGGTGTTGATGTCACCCAAATGACACGCGACTCACTCCAGTACCTGATTGACCAGGGGCTAGTGCTGCAGACCAAAGTCCTTGATGACAACACGTTGGATGAGAGGTACCTCCTGCAGGTCACTGCTTTGGGAAAGGCAACTTTCAAAGGTGAGTTACTTTTCAGTACTGTGTGGTACTTGGTTTAAGGGATGGTGTGGTTAGACCACACAGCTAGATCCCTGGACAGTCCATGGTTAACTGTCTGTCCCTAACTTATCATTGAACAGTCCAGGGTTAACTGTCTGTCCCTAGCTCATCACTGGACAGTCCAGGGTTAACTGTCTGTCCCTAACTTATCATTGAACAGTCCAGGGTTAACTGTCTGTCCCTAGCTCATCACTGGACTGTCCATGGTTAACTGTCTGTCCCTAGCTTATCATTGAACAGTCCAGGGTTAACTGTCTGTCCCTAGCTCATCACTGGACAGTCCAGGGTTAACTGTCTGTCCCTAGCTTATCATTGAACAGTCCAGGGTTAACTGTCTGTCCCTAGCTCATCACTGGACAGTCCAGGGTTAACTGTCTGTCCCTAGCTCATCACTGGACAGTCCAGGGTTAACTGTCTGTCCCTAGCTTATCATTGAACAGTCCAGGGTTAACTGCGTATAATTAGTTAAAGGGATGGTGTAGTTTAGATGGTAGACCACACAACTAGAATCCTGGCTCGATTCCGTAGAACATAACTTAGTCCGTCCAACTGATAGGTACCTAACTTTAGGTTAGGGAAAATAAAGGCAGCTTGGTGTAAAGATAGCATGTTCAGATGATAAACACAACTGCTAACCTAAAAGTCTTAGTTTCAATCCTCGGCTCAAATCAGTAGAATGTCCAGAGTCCACGCAAATCTGATGGGTACTTAACCTCAGGCTAGGGAATATATAGTAAAACATTTTTCTTTTATTAGGATCCATCGACCATTCATTTAGCAGACAGCTGTATGAGGACTTAGAGAAGGCTAAAGGCTCCCTCAATGTGGACACCCACCTCCACCTGATCTACCTGGTGACACCTTATGACATGGCTAGCACCATCAAGCCAGACTGGAATGTCTATCTAAACCAGGTGAGGATCAACTGCTTGTGTGTTTGTTTGTCTAAAGTTTATGGAACATTAATTTAAATCAGGTTTCGATAAATGGAACATTAAAATCAGGTTATGATAAATAGAACACATTTTTAAAATAAGATGATAATAAATTTTAAAAAAAAACTCAAATATTTATTAAAAATATTTATATCTCATGACATTAAACCGAACACTCATTTATTTCAGGTGAGAATAAGTGTAACATTGTGACATGAAACATGTTTATTTAAATCAGGTTATGATTGGTGGATCACTGATCAAAACAAAATTATCTTTGTTATGAATGAATTCCTGTCTGAATTTGTGTATTAATGACAATAAAATTGTACCCTCTAGTTCTTCAAACTGTCAGAGTTGGAGGTCAAGGCTGCAGAAATTATTGGTGTACCAGAGAACTATGTTGGCCTAATGGCATCAGGTCGAAAACCTAGAAAAGTAATTTTAAAATTTCTTTTAAAGTTTTTTTTTTTATAAATCTCATCAAATAGGAAAGCATTTTTTTTTTCTTTTTCAAGTTTGCTTATAATTTTGTTGGTTCATAAAAATTCTAGGGAATTATACAAAAACCTGAAATGTAAAGAAAAGCCTAGAGGAAAAGAAAATTATTTTTTTTAAAATTATAATTATTTCTTATGAAGAACATGAAGAATTGTAACAGATTAATGTTACCACATTGGAAAACTAATAATTTAAAAAAAAACGATGTACTTAACCAAAAAAAATTGGCAAAAGATAATTACACCACATTGAATAGTTTGTAAAAGTTAAACATCATTAATATATTTTATTACTTGAATGCCCATGTTAATGCTTAACAAAAATCTTTCTTCTGATATGATCAGAAATTCTCTGAGATGACCATGAACCGTTTTTACTTAAGTTTGATACTCTGGAACCTCTGGAACCAGAAGTCTGTGTGGGACGTCGCAGAAAAGTTTTCCCAATCTCGGGGCTTCATACAAAACTTGCTCACACAGTCTGCCACTTTTGCCTCATGCGTGTTCCATTTTTGTCAGGTGAGAAGCTAGCTTAGATTTTTTATTTTACTATCTATTTTGAAGGTAGCTTAGATTTTTTTATTTTACTTTCTGTTCTGAATGCAGCTTAGTTTTTCCTTCATATCCTGTGAGAAACTAGCTTTGATTTTCTCACTTACCTATAAACAAACATAGATTTTTACTTTCTCTTCCCAAGTTCAGATTGTTTTTTCCCATGTTACATGATATCCAAGTCTTGAATGGCTTTGTAATTTTACTATTCTGAATTACTGTGACACACATGCTTTAATAATCATTATCCAAATTAGTATTGTAATCTGACTAAGGTATACCTTTTTATTGGACCATTATCCTAATCGGCACATGACACATCTAGTAACTCAAGTATTATTGATCCTTACTTTTTTTTTTTATTTAAGGAGCTTGAAGAATTCTGGGCCTACCAAGATTTAATGACCAACTTTATAAAGAAATTTTCTTACTGTGTAAAAATGGAGCTGATTCCTCTTATGGAAATTCCTGGTGTAAAAATAGTGAGTAGCGTCCCCTGTTCTGTAAAAATAGAAACAACACTTGAAATTTTGCTTATAACTTCTAACTTCTCTAGTTAGAAATATTACTGTGTCAAGTTAAATTTCACTGCCAATAAATATTGTCCCTGGTTGAAGTTAAAAAGACCAAATTTAGTGTTTGAACCCAAGATTTTGATGAGTTTAGACCTGACACAGATTTCTCTTTATTCAGGGAAGAGCTAATCAGTTGTATGCCGCTGGCTATAGAAATATTGCCATGATTGCATCAGCCAGCGTAGACACTCTGGTCAAGAGTGTGGAGCATCTGTCTCGTCGAGCTGCCAAACAAATGATATCTTCTGCCATAGTAGGAAGTTTATTCTATAATTTGTAAATAAGTCATTGCATTAACGATTGAGTTATTTTTAAAGTGTCTTTGACTTTGTGCTTGTAAATGAATAATCTTTTTGTGTTAAAAATAATGATAAACTGTAAAATGTTTGGTAAATATTTTGTGTAAAATTATGGTTGTAAAATTTAAGGTTAAACTTTTGTTTGAGGATTAATGGTGTTGGTTTTTAATATGCTGTAATGAATAGTTAACCATATTGTACATTAAATTATTTATAACAAAGTAGTTTAACAAATTATTTAATTTAATATTGCATTGAGCAGTTGTTTTTTGTTTTGTAGAATATTCTGGAAGAGAAAACAACAGCCTTGCTAGAAGAGGTGGAATCATTAGTTACAGTTCCCAGCTGATATGGTGATGTCTGACTCAACATGGAGCTTTTATGGTTGTGGTGGATGTAGTGGGACAAGGTGGACCTCAATGGACATCTGATATGGTGATGTGTGACTCAACATGGAGCTTTTATGGTTGTGGTGGATGTAGTGGGACAAGGGGGACCTCAATGGACATCTGATATGGTGATGTCTGACTCAACATGGAGCTTTTATGGTTGTGGTGGATGTAGTGGGACAAGGTGGACCTCAATGGACATCTGATATGGTGATGTGTGACTCAACATGGAGCTTTTATGGTTGTGGTGGATGTAGTGGGACAAGGGGGACCTCAATGGACATCTGATATGGTGATGTCTGACTCAACATGGAGCTTTTATGGTTGTGGTGGATGTAGTGGGACAAGGTGGACCTCAATGGACATCTGATATGGTGATGTGTGACTCAACATGGAGCTTTTATGGTTGTGGTGGATGTAGTGGGACAAGGTGGACCTCAATGGACATCTGATATGGTGATGTCTGACTCAACATGGAGCTTTTATGGTTGTGGTGGATGTAGTGGGACAAGGTGGACCTCAATGGACATCTGATATGGTGATGTGTGACTCAACATGGAGCTTTTATGGTTGTGGTGGATGTAGTGGGACAAGGTGGACCTCAATGGACATCTGATATGGTGATGTGTGACTCAACATGGAGCTTTTATGGTTGTGGTGGATGTAGTGGGACAAGGGGGACCTCAATGGACATCTGATATGGTGATGTGTGACTCAACATGGAGCTTTTATGGTTGTGGTGGATGTAGTGGGACAAGGTGGACCTTAATGGACATCTGATATGGTGATGTGTGACTCAACATGGAGCTTTTATGGTTGTGGTGGATGTAGTGGGACAAGGGGGACCTCAATGGACATCTGATATGGTGATGTGTGACTCAACATGGAGCTTTTATGGTTGTGGTGGATGTAGTGGGACAAGGTGGACCTCAATGGACATCTGATATGGTGATGTGTGACTCAACATGGAGCTTTTATGGTTGTGGTGGATGTAGTGGGACAAGGTGGACCTCAATGGACATCTGATATGGTGATGTGTGACTCAACATGGAGCTTTTATGGTTGTGGTGGATGTAGTGGGACAAGGGGGACCTCAATGGACATCTGATATGGTGATGTGTGACTCAACATGGAGCTTTTATGGTTGTGGTGGATGTAGTGGGACAAGGTGGACCTCAATGGACATCTGATATGGTGATGTGTGACTCAACATGGAGCTTTTATGGTTGTGGTGGATGTAGTGGGACAAGGGGGACCTCAATGGACATCTGATATGGTGATGTCTGACTCAACTTGGAGCTTTTATGGTTATGGTGGATGTAGTGGGACAAGGTGGACTTTATTTGACATGGGTGGACTTTAACTGTTAGACATGGTGGACATGGATGGACCTTGTTGGACATGAGTGGACTTTGTTTGGACATGGGTGGACTTTGTTTGGACATGGGTGGACTTTGTTAGACATGGGTGGACTTTGTTTGGACATGGGTGGACTTTGTTAGACATGGGTGGACTTTGTTTGGACATGGGTGGACTTTGTTTGGACATGGGTGGACTTTGTTTGGACATGGGTGGACTTTGTTTGGACATGGGTGGACTTTGTTAGACATGGGTGGACTTTGTTTGGACATGGGTGGACTTTGTTAGACATGGGTGGACTTTGTTTGGACATGGGTGGACTTTGTTTGGACATGGGTGGACTTTGTTGGACATGAGTGGATTTTGTTTGGACATGGGTGGATTTGGTTTGGACATGGGTGGACTTTGTTGGACATGGGTGGACTTTGTTTGGACATGGGTGAACCTAATTTGACATGGGTGGACCTTGTTGGACATGGGTGGACCTAATTTGACATGGGTGGACCTTGTTGGACATGATAGACCTATTTAAATAGAGATGGGCTCTCTAGGACATAGGCAGACTTTTTATTTGGTGTCAGTAACAATACTGTTAATATCGTGAACCACATAACCATAATTCTTGTACACATTCCTCATAAACCTGAGCCTTTAAAACAAATTTGCATTTGATGTTTCTGAGCCAACAGCCATGACTAAAAGTTGTGAAATCATGATTCGCTCAATCTTTGTTTTTGTGATTAGATAAATAACAGAATTCATGATTTACTCAATTGTTTTTATGATTATGTAAAAAAAAAGAATTCATTATTCAATGAATCTTCATTTTATGATTAGTTATATATCAGAATTCATGATTTGCATAATCTTCATTTTATGATTAGATATATTACTCAATCTTTGTTCATGATTAGATATATCACTCAATCTTTGTTCATGATTAGATATTTTTAGTTCCAATGATGCCTGCAGTGGCTTGTGTTGTGCAAGTAACTAATGCTGGAGAAAGGCCCAGAAGTTGCCTTCGACTATTTGTTGTTATAAATTATTTATTGATAGGTTGTAAATAACAATTTTTTGTCAATGCATGCTGTAACTTGTGATAATTTATTTCAATGCATCAATAACTGCAATAATAAAATCTTGGTTTGTTAAATTTTGAATTATTTTTTTGTGTAAGTTTTATCAGGTCAGTGTGATCGTTAAGGATCATCTTCTTCTCCAGTTTTAGCCCAAGATACATGGGGTAGATAAAGTAGAGTTTATCTGTTACAGTTACCTTGTCATACAGGGAGATAGTGTAGTCAGCACTATGCCCAGTCGACTGTTTTCCTAACGTGTCAGGTAACCATCAGAGCTGGGTGGACCAAGACATTTTTCACACTCAAGCGCGGGATCTGAACTAGAGACTTTTGGGATAGCAGTCAACCACCATGCTGTCCCATGTGATTATTGAGAGTACATTTGATTTAAATGTAGCTGGTGTAATGTTTTGGGTGAAGTAGAAATGTGCAATTGTGTGTATGTCTTGATGTGTGGTGTTGCACATTTGTTTAGTTTTTTACTTGTGCTTGTTGTGATGCTTTTTTGAATGTTTTGTGATTGTTGTGGTGCTTGGTGCGAGTTGTGGTTTTTGCGGTGGTCTGTGCTTGTGGTGATGTACGCTTTGAGCGGATGGTTTTATTACTGTAATTAGGTTGATTGGAAACATGCTTACTCATCTTTAATGCTCTAAATTAAAATAAAGCTTTCATTAGCTTGTGACCACAGATAAAAGTCTGTGTTCCCAAACATTAGCTTCGAACAAGTTTGTTACCAAAAAGTCGATTTTAACAAGACTGTGTTACTAAAGCTAATCTTCTAACGAGTCCGTATTACCAAACAGTAACTTTTAACAGGTTTGTATTAACAAACATTAGCTTCAAGAGCTACAACACAAACACATCTTTTCTCTATTATCGACATGAACAAAAGTCGGATCTACTCAACAGCTTCATACAAACAACTTTTAGCCCCCCCCCCCCCCAGTGTTTCTTCCAGACTTTTCTAAGGGGGGGGGGGGTGGTCAACATTTTATTCGGGGGGGGGGGCAGGGGGGGATGGAGGCGGACGCTAGTAAAAGTGAATGTTTACTATATAAAATCAATCTCGTTCGGGGGGGGGGGGCGGTAGACTTTCTTCTGGTGGGGAGGGGGGGGGGGGGCGGAGCACCCCCGAAGAGATGCCTGCAAGAAACTCTGCCCCCCCCCCCCCCCCCCCCCCACAATAGCCTATTAATAACTAACACGTTCAAAATATTTTCTAACCCACTCGATTTGACTGCTGAAGCTTGTTGCGTATTATTCTTATTTACGACACCACTAAAACCTCACTACTTATTAGGCGCAAAGAAACAAAAGTTATCCTCAAAACCAAAAAGCTATGTCGAGCTTGTTGATTGTTGCTTCCTGTTTACATGCTTGAGAGAATGATACAGAATTTTTACAGTTCAGTTTACACACTTGAAAAATTACAATTTCGATAGTATCTTTATCAAACTGACCACTAAGAACATGGCTTCACCTATGTTAAAGATTTTAAGGGTAGCCTACTTTTTTTAATTTTAAAAAAATTGACTCTAAGACAGTTCATTTAGTTATGCAGGTCTACACACGATACACACTAGATCTAGATCTACATTAAAATAATTACTGACTCTAACGTCGATCTAGATCTATTTAATGATAATAAAAATATTTAGTTCTTAACAAAAATTTTATGTCCCCATCAGTATCATAATCATTTTGTTTATAAATAATTCAACACTAACAGTAGGCTAAAGTGGACCAAATATAGAACGATGCTGGTAAGTGTTAAGGCGGTAATTTTTAACCTTTTCCAGTTATATAATACGCTCATCTGATAATAAATAAACACACAAATATATATATATATATATATATATATATATATATATATATATATATATATCAGGGGCGGAACTACAGTGCCGCCAGACCCCGCAATGCGGGGGGGGGGGGGGGGGGGGCACGCCATTTAGGGGCCCAGAGCCGACCATTAATAAATTTTTTTATAATGTAAATTTTCTTTAATTTTTGACTTGATGGTTGTTTTGTAAAAAATTACCGTGGCTGCGGTTGGATTATCTTTATTCTATAGACACCACCCCACGCTCTTGTATATTCTTTTTCCCTTTGTTTTTAAACCATTGTGAAAGCCGAGTCTTTCTCCTACAACTAAACTTATCAAAGATAAGCAAATTTTCAAACCACTTCCATGGCTTATTTCCCTTTTTAAAAACCAGTCAAATAGGGGTAATAATAAGCTCCTTTTAATAGATTTGTACTAACAAATTTAAAAGCAATTATTTCTCTTAATTATTATTTTTTTATTAAGTAATTACTAGAGAATTACATTTTATAAAAAGAAAATGTATTAAATCAATAATATTTTAAAAATTACTAATATAAATACAAAACAAACATAAAAATAAACATAACACGAGACACCATTACTTTATACAAAGCTTTCATGTTTTATATTATTTTGATCGACTAGATGTTAAGTGGGCTTCTAACAAACATTAATTAAAACTGATTTTCTCCAAACACACTGATGCAGTTACGCACATGACATGATGTTGAAATTTTTTTTACTAGAGGTTCTCCAAATGCAATGAGCATCCAATGTTCGTATTTTTTTATTGTATATATATTTTATATATATATATATATATATATATATATATATATATATATATATATACATATATATATATATATATATATATATATATATATATATATATATATATGGGCGGGGGGCCCAAACAATTTTTTTGCGGGGTGGCCCTTTTTTTCTAGTTCCGCCACTGATATATATATATATATATATATATATATATATATATATATATTTATAGGCCTATACATATATATATATATATCACACACCGTCACAAAATTACGGACCCGCCCCTCTCCCCCACGAGTGTGACGTCATTTATGGACAACCCCATATGATGACACTATTTGTAAAATTTACAGAGAAAAAATAAGTGGGGGGGGGGGTGTGACACCCGACCTAGCGACGCCACTGATATATATATATATATATATATATATATATATATATATATATATATATATATATATATATCATATGCGTGTTTAATCTCTGTGTGTATGTGTGTTGTGGGAATTTATTTAAAAGTATTTATCCTACTTACAAAATAAATTCTATTCAATTGATTACAGTGCCATTCATATACTTGAAAAACAGAATGGAGTTCATCTTTGACGACATCCAACACCGACCGGAGGGTCGAAACACAGATTTATACAACGACCCGGACGTACAGTTATCCCACAAGGTGTTCATCGTTATTGGACTCATATACATCCCGATCATAGTCTTCTCCAACATCCTCATTTTCTTCGGCATCCTCCTGTACCCTGGTTTCTACAACAGCAACAATATTTTTTTGTTATCCCTGGCCATATTCGACTTCCTGTTGGGGTTCGTCGCCCTGCCTATCTTGGTCATGACGCGGGTGCCGTCTTTGAACAGCGTCATCGCGGGGAATAAGTACCTCTGCTTGTTTAAATCCGCATCCATTGGGTTTTCAGCTTCCGGGTCGCTGTACTCCTTGTTGATCATCTCCGTAGACCGGTACCTGGCTATTTTGTTCCCCTTGAAATACAAGACCTGGGTGACGACGGAGCGAGCGGTCAAGGTCGTGGCCGGGCTGTGGGTGTACACGCTGTTCCGCGTGTCGCTACCCGCGTTGGGTTGGAACACGTACAACTCAACCGAGCCCAGGTTAAGCATGCGCTGCGAGATGACAAAATCGCTCCCCTCGCTGTATATTACTATTTTTATATCCTACCCCGGGCAAGTTCTTCTTCTGATTTCAACGTTGATTAATATCCACATCACGGTGATCGTTTACAGGCAGATTAAATCTTTCAAGATGGAGAAATCCGTTTGGACTACGGAACAAATCCAAACCTTTGACGCTAGGATCAGCTCGATAAAAATCACGCTGGTACTAACGGTCTTGTTTATCATCCTATGGGTGCCGTTTTATTTAGTCCTCCCTCTCAAACTCAACAACGTCATCTCTAAAAAAACAGCCGAGATCATGCGCACCGCCACGGGGATCTGCAGCTTCGCCAACTCGATGGTCAACGCTCCCATCTACGCGGCGATGCGAAGCGAGTACCGGAACGTTTACCGCGTCATGATCACGACCGTACCGTGGAGATGGAAACCGGAACTGAAGAAGCTCCACCGCGACCAAAGCTCAGCGTACTCCGCGTCAATGGCGAGAGAATCCAGCTTCACCAAAGCCTCGTCGGCAGACCAAGACGAATTAAAATTCGACGCGGTGTCGCTGTGCGAGAAAAACAACGGGACGGTCCCCGGTTCAGAAAAAGGTAGCAGATATAGTAAAAGTAGTATCAGGACCGTCGACCCGGCTGTTGGGTCAAGCGCCGACCCGAAGAAATACAACAAGGAAAGATTGCCTCTGAGAAGCGAAGTAGTCGAGGCTGTGAATGATTCGCTCCTGGAGAATAAAATTGATAGAAAATACACGACGTACGAGATCAAACCTTTGGGGTCACAGACGGACGAAAGGTCGCGGTCTTCGTCCGGGTATACAGGCAACAAACTTGATCTGGATACTACGTATTTTATTGTCAAGCCTACAAAGTAAAAACAATATAATTTTTAAAGTTCGAAATCCCCTCGCAATTTATATATATTTAGGCAGTCTAAAACTGTGATGATAGTTTATTATATTTATTGTAACTTTGATATATAATAAAAAATCACGTTGTGTTAGTCGATTATGTGAATATTTGAAAGAAATGGTTTTTTGTGTTATCTGTGTGATTTTCCTTTCAGGAATAATTTTATGGTTAAGGCGATACGTTGAATGTACCCTTTTATTAAAGAACTGTAACTTATTTAGTGCGAACTGGTGCTCTTTTTCATCGTCACATCTGCAAAACGCGGTCTGGTGATCTAGCTGTTGGTTATGGCCAAGTTCTTGTGATGTAGTTGTTGTTTATGGCCAAGTTCTGGTAATGTAGTTGTTGGTTATGGCCAAGGTCTATTGATGTATTTGTCAATAAGTATTTTACATTAAAACTTAATACTATTTTTATTTTAGAATCTGCCCTATGACTAATCATATCAAACAGTAATCCTTTTTGTTTACCACTAATTCTGAGAGAGGACTTTTAAAGTGGTTGGTATTGGATAAATTAATGACATTGATGTTGGGAGAAATGTTGGGGAAATGTATGGAGAGGGGGGCAATTTATACTTATATATATATATATATATATATATATATATATATATATATATATATATATATATATATATATATATATATATATATATATATATATATATATATATATATATATATATATATATGTATGTATGTGTGTGTGTGTGTGTGTGTATCTTCTTTTCTTAAAACGGGGACAGCAACGCCTTTCGTTACTAGGGAACACCAAACCTGGTGACGCTACTGGGATTAAATAAAATGTATTTTCGTCTGTCATTTTCTTGTTCTCCTAGTTACAGTGACGTGTCTTCTTTAAAGGTGGGTGTGTGGACTTAAGACTCAGTATCTAATTTTTGATACACCAATCCATTTTTATCATCGTCATATCATGTTGCATTTATTTTTTTCTATTCAAATTTCCTCAGCCGTGAATCCGTGTTTAACTGATGGCCATAGAAGTGTTTTTTTAAGACTTTTTTTTCTCAGTGGGGGGGGGGGGGGGGGGGGGGGGGGGGGGGGGGAACGACACTTCTTGATATTTTTCGAGGGGGGATGGTCAACATTTTCCGGGGGGGGGGGGGCACTGGTAAAAGTATATGTTTTTCTATATAAATTCCATTTCGGTTCGGAGGGGGGGGGGGGTTGACTTGCTTGGTTTGAAACTCTGCCATAGTAGTGTCGTTATGTTGAATAACATATTATACATACATTCATTAACCTATAGGGATACTTACAGAATGACAGAGTTTTCATCTACTAAAAAAAGGACATGATATACCATATACTTTATACAAGTGTGGGCTTTTTCTTTATTTTTTTTTTAAAACAGACCACAAACTAAATAAACGCAACAACGATTTAGTGTCAAGAGTTGATGTTTAAAAAAAAAAACCAATTCACACCACTGTGAAAATAAATTTGCATCATGAATCAAAATGAACCTAGTCTGACTAGTAAAACGTAATTATTACATAATTAAATCAAAGTTGCATATTTTCAAATAAAATAAAATTTAAATGACGTCTTTTTTTAAGGCATACAAAGTTTCAAAAACATGCTTAACATTACTCATATTCGTAATCACCTCGTTAGCCTGAAACCACTGCTAACCGGGATAGTTATACTTCTGGCACTAAAGGATGAGATAGGTCGAACAACTTAATGAGTTCACATTAGTACATGTTTTTGTCAAAACAATTGAACTTTCTCTCATAAACAACGTAGACCTTCTCAGGTAAAAATATCTCTCTCACAACAACAAAATC
>NW_026733246.1:0-87411 GCF_028476545.2 Physella acuta
AGTTCCCCATCCCCTGTTGTGTTAAATAAGAATATTCGAGAAAGTTTAGGGGAGATCACTCCCGGTTTATTATAATTAATTTTCTTTTGGAATTATCAGCAGTATCAGGTTTTCTAATTCATTTTTTTCTGTTCCTGGTTTTTTGCAGTTAAACTGTGTAGGCTACAGGAGGAGGCCTACTTAAATATTGCATGTTAGTTGTTTTTTTTTTTTTGGGGGGGGGGGGGGGGGGTAACTGTATGTGTTTGTGGATGAGTGGTGGGGTAAAGGGGGGGGGATATTAGAAACAAGGCATATCATACAATATACACGGGGCTTACATTTTGTGATGAACTTTTTGTGGGCAATTGCGGAAGGGCGGTGATAATCAGCTAAGAGGGCTGGCTTTATCTTCTGATGATGGCCATGTTAAGATTATAAGTGGCTTTTTTCGTTTTAAATTAAACTTACGTAAACTACAAACAATTTTAATCATGTTATTTATATAAGTTTTTTTGTCGTCCATAAAAGACGTCATAAAGGGGTGTACTGGCTGTGTCAAAGAGGCTTGTGATTTTTTTTTAAAAAGGGGCTCTTAGCCCCAGGTTGAAATATGCAAATTTACTTTTACAGGGGTCGGCGTGGTCGAGTCGGTAAAAGCTCATGGTTGCTAAACCGAAAAGTCTCGAGTTCGAACCCTCGGGCAGATGAGGCTCGTGAAGCTGGGGACAGCCACTCTTCTAGGAGAGACAACTCCAAAATTAAACAACTGCTGCCTTGTAGTTTGTTCTTGGTTGGACAAAAGCCTATGGAAGCAAATCCAAAAAGTAAAGCAGGCTGAAATCGGAGTCAATGGCCTCAATGGCGGCATTACCAGTTGACACGTAACGCTTAATTGTGTTGGATGCGTGGTAGAGGTCAGCAAAAAAAAGCTCATTGTTGATTAAATGTGAACAAAGTCTCGAGTTCAAACTCACTGGCAGATAAATCTCGATCCCCCTCCAACACTAATAATTAAGAACGAAGAAGAAGAAGAAGGACTTTTACAAGAGCGACCAAAGATTTTGTTTAAGAAAAAGTTTCCTTTTTTTATTGCAATTAAAAGTTGTTTATTGTAACGGTTTTTCATATCTATATATATAATTCTCTCCTGGGAGACGTTAGAAAACAAGCTGCAAGCGCGCCTTACAGTCCCATCTCTTCCTCTCTATCGCTACCACCCACGGAAGGGGGGTTTAGTGTTTTAAAGCAAATATTTTCAGTGGCAGCATTGGTACTGTCCGAATTCACAAATTATTAATTACTGAAAAGTAGAAAAAAACAACAACTATGATACGCCGCGGGTCGGCTCGTTTGTTTTATTTTTCCCTCTGTTTAGTCCATTCGTTTTAAATGAAACTGCCCCTGCATAGGCTATTTATAAATATATTTGCGTTAAAACCCGACCAATAGCTTACCAATAGCAACCAACCATGACCAAACAGTCGGCGTGAACTACAGCTCAGTAGGACTGATCGGGACAATAGCGTCTAGCTAGTTATCTCCCCTTTCATTATTGACTTTTGTTATTTATTATTTAGATTTTTAATGACAAATCTTATGTCTAATTCGATTAAAACTAGATAGCAATGCATTGTCATCGAAGAACGTATTTGGTCAGCTTGAATACAATAGCTGCATGAGAATTGTTTCAAAAATTAGTTACAAGATTTGCCACAAGCCCACCAACTAACAGACGTTGTAAACTAAATAAAGGCTTGTATAAGAAAGTATGGACGTTGCATACGTCCATACGTCTCAAATGTATACGTCCATACAGATTATATGTTATAAATATTATAAGGATCGTCCATAAATGACGTCAACTTCTAAGGAGAGGATGGGGGTTGAAAAAGTGTGACGTCACACTTTCCTCATTTTTAAAAGCTGAATTTAACCGTTATTTCGTCCATTTAAGTCCGGTTTTTTTTTTTTGTAAATTTTAATTTAATTTGATTAATATACTCTTAGAAGTTTTAGTCAATATTTTAGAAAGATATTGATGTTTGAAAAGATATTGAACTGCAGTTTTTGAGAAGGGCTGAGGTGTGAAGTCATTTTTGGAGGCGGTCTGGCTTTTTGTGACAATACTTGACGGGCGGGTAAAAGGGGGGTTAAAAATCTTCAAAAAAATGCATAATGTCATTTATGTATACCCCTCCCCACCCACCCCCACCCCGAATTATTTAATTGCTTTGTAAAATACAATAGTTAGGTCTTGCGAGATATGGCATCTACAGTGCTATAAAGCAGAGTTTTTTTTTATTTCAGGCATCTCATCGGAGGAGGAGGGGGGGTAGCTCCACCCCTCGAAGAAAATCTAGCTCCCCCCACCCCCAACGAAATGGACTTTATATAGAAAATATATACTTTTACCTGTATGACCCTGCCTCCAGAGTTTCTTCCAGGCATCTCTTCGGGGGTGGGGGCCTAGCCCCACCCCCCCCCCCCCCCCCCCCCCCCCGAAAAGTTTTTATACCGCCCCCCTCCCCCCGAACGAAACGAAATTTATATAATTTTATATAGAAAATAATATACTTTTAACAGTGTCCCGCCCCCCCCCCTCCCCCCGAAGAAAGTCAACCGCCCCCCCCCCCCCCCCCCCGAAAAATTTCAAGTGCCCCCCCCCCGGAGGAAAAAGTCTGGAAGAAAACACTGCCTGCCCCCCACAATGGTTGCTCTATCCGAACCTGCCCCCCCCCCACCCACCGCCCAACAGTTGCCCTATCCCACCATGTCGTCTCCCCCCCCCCCCCCCCCCCCCCCCCCCCCAACAGAGTGGTTATCAGTGATATTTGTAAAATTCTGGATAGGCCCTAAGTGAAAATTGAGATCAGGCCTATTTATATGACAACGGAAATTCCCGAAAGTAATATGGCATTTTGGCTTTATAAAAGTTTTATTTTATAAAAACATATATTAAACAAATCTTATTTATTAAGCCATACCATACTTAGGTAGTTTTACAATTATTATTATTTATCACCCTAAATGTGAACGATTATGAATTGAGTAGATCTAATAAAAATAGAAATATTTTTAGCTACAGGAATTAGAAACACATTATGAACATTTTATTATCCAAAAAACCTGGCAAGCTTGATGTTTAAAATGGCGATGTCCACAACAAGCAAAATTCATATTATTGCAATTTAGATTAATGTTTACGTGCATTATCAAAATATGGCAATTTATGAGGCAATCTGTATGAGAATAAGGTTTGTGTACTTCATACCAACCGTAAAATACGATTAAATAATAAAATCACACTTTTTCATGTATGTTTTATGTCGGTAGATCAGAGCTCCTCTTGCTCGATGGTGAAACTGAGCCATTTGCCTTTTTTTAGCGCAATTTCCATTCTGGAGAATTGCGTTTATTAACTCGTCATTTCTGGGAATGTATGGATGGATGAATGTATGGATGTATGAATGTGTGTCCGGGCTTTAAGTCGTATCTCCTCCTCAACGAAGCAATATCGATGACTAGTTACAAAAGCAATTATGTTAAGCAAGTTACGAGGATGAACATAGGCCATAAAAATTCCGGGTTTCTTTCATGGATTTCCCGAAAAAGCCAAAAAACCTCGAAAAAATTCCGTTTTTTGCCCATATCTCGGCAACCAGACCACTTAGCGACTTAAAACATGTACCAATCGATTCCTGCCATAATTTAGAACAATATTGCCGAAGAAAGTTTTCAAAAATATCCTTTCGTTAGGTCACAAAAATTTTTTTGAATTAATTAAAATTTGGACCGAATTAGTAGGCATGTTTTTCCAACCACACCACATGCGTCATCACGTTCAATAGCTGCGCCATCACGTTCAATGGCTGCGACATCACGTTCGGTAGCTAGGCGCGCAATGGTTTTTAGTCATGTTACTCTATTGTAAATAAAACATGTAAAATACTGAAAAAAAACTTAATAAAAAACGTTTTAATAACTAACCAATGGTTTTACTAACCCTGCTCTTGATTTACGCTACGACAGAGCTATTTTTAGATAACATAAGGAAATTGCGCTAAAATTGTCACTAGACTTTTTTTAATTACTTGTTTTTTACTTTTTCGTATACAGAGTAGATCTAGATCTAGGAGATTCTGTTCCATTTTTAAAAGTTTACGTAAATTAAAAATGGGAATAAAAACATGTCTGTATCCCGAGTTGCCATCCCCTGTAGTGTTATATATAATATATAAGAATAGGGCCTATTAAAAAAAGTTTAGGGGAGATCACTCCCGGTTGTTCACCGCTCATGTCCAGTTGAGCCTTTTTTTATCTCTTATATTAGGGATTCGCCTCAGATTATAAACTTCCATATTGTTTAAGGACTTAAAGAATTAAAAACTACATTTATTTCCTAATAATTTGATAGGCCGGTAATCTATGGTTTTGGGTAAGTAAAAATTGCCCGCGGCTATGAATGTACGAAAACGTTACCTCATTGTCAAGGCTTTTATAGAAGTATATTGTGATATGTTTGTGTCGAATATTATAGATAAATGAATAATAAACCTAAATCAATGGCTAAATATATCAATATAGGCCAGAAATTAACTTTAAACAGCCGTGTCTGCGAGAAAGATTTGCTATATAAACAGCAGCCATTTGTAAAATAGAGTGGCTTCCCCCTGAATCTCATGCTATAAGTTAATAAAAATAAAACAGATGTCTGCTATAGTAAATGAGCATGGTTACATCTATTGGAAACATCGCTAGTCTTCATTTATTACTGAAAAGTTTTAATTCAATTGATTAAAAACAGGTACATAAATGAAAAAGGAAACATTTTTGTATTTTAAAAAACATAAATCTTCCTCAAAATGTGAAATAATTATTAAAATTTAAGGAGTCACCTATTTTTCACATCATAAGTCGTGGGCGATTTTACGTACCTAAAACGATAGAATCCCGATAGGCCTACCAATTTTTGGGGACTTTTTATACCAGTGTCAGAGAATCCGGAATCTTCTTAAAAAAGGGACTGTTAGGTTACTATTACCTAAAATAAGCTAACCCCAACCTTAGTCCTACCTGACGCCAAACCCTAATTTCTAAACTGGTCGAGATTACAATACTACTAACAACCTAACACACTTATCTGTATCTTCAATCATCCCCAATTTTAATTAGTTAAATTAGCCTATCAAAATTAAACGCTAGCCCAGAAATATATTTTTAAGAAATACATTTGTTTTTAAATGACCAGGAAGCTGTGAGTGAGACAGTGAGTTAATTTTTAAGAAGTGTTGTTGTGCTAAATGATAGGCAGTTCAGCATGAATGTGTCATCTACTACACTAGGAGTTCTTCCCATTCAAATACACAGCGAGCTTAGTGTTGGCTGTTTATCACTAGTTATTTTTTTCATTAATTTTTCCACAGAATCAGAAATATTTTTAATGGTTAAAATTATTTTATTACAGCAACGTTCATAATTTTGTTATTAGTAACCAAAGTTTGAGAATATAAAATAAATGATTTTTATGCTGCAATATATTACTTTTTACATTATCTTCTGCCTCGTACTCAGCGAAATGAACAAATATACAGCAGATGTAAAATGCATTGCAAACACTAAAGTCTAAACATTCATTGTTATATTGTTATAATCTAATCAGTATTGTTATAGAATTTGTTGGATAAAACTAGATCTACTACTGGTATAATAAACACTACTGACATTTTACTTTACGCTGCAATCAATATTAGTGATATGTTTTTTACTATTTACTGTGTGGCTACTTTAATTTTCTTACTAGACACTGATACTTTATAAATAGAGATCAAAATTGGTAGGACTATTAAGTTTGAATGCTGTCATCCTTATCCTTAATTTCAGCCACTGCACACACAAAAATGAGTTGGACCCCTGTATTTCATTGGCTTATTGTTAATAAATATTCCATTTTTTAAATTTTGGCAGCAAATTTTTTATTGTAAAAGCCAGACAGTGGTCTGAAGTGTAGCCCATTACATAGATTTTTATTCTTTAAATTGGAAACTAGTTTTCTTTTGAAAATGTATAATGTCTTTGACTTACTTTTGCCATTATACAGATGTATGTGAAATTAGTCATGTATAAATTTATTTTCTAATTTATAGCCTAAATTATTAATTTTTTTTTTTTAATTTAACCTATTTATTCACACCAAATTTAAGGCTGATACTCATTTAATGACTGTTCTCATTTAAAAAAACTTACCCCATTTCACTGCCACCAAAAATCATGTAAAAATGTCTTGTGTCTACTGTTAGAATTAGCTCAGTTTTGAAAATTTTGGGTTGATTCCTTAATCAAAACTTACTACATATTTATTTTGGCTTCACTAAACATTTCGCAATGCAGTTTTTTTTTTTAAGCCCCCATGATAAAAGGGATAACTTTGACAGTCCAAAATTATAAGTCACAAAACTAATACAATTGTTTTTATTTTCAAATAATTTCTATCTTTAAAAAAATTAATCATTCTACTCATATCAATTGATTGAGAAGAATTTACTTAATAAATGGATTGCTTTTTTTAAAATAGCATGTTACTCAAAATGTCATCATAAAAGCTGATTCAACTGAACAAAGCAAGCCATGGACAGCGATGAAGAGAGAGATATGGACCTGGACCTTAGCCTGGATCATGCTAACAGTGACCATGGAGACTCCAGCCAGCAGGATAAACAAACCTCTGCCATATCCTCTTTGACTGGGTTTTTATTTGGCAACATTGATGAAAAGGGTGAATTGGAGGAAGATTTTTTGGATGAGGTAACTTGAATTTCCTGTTCAATTTTTTTTCTCATTTTCATAATTATTTAAAGCATGAAAAGACCTAGCATTCTGATTTTGGTAGCTATCTGTTTACTCAAGATATATTTATTAGTAGTAATTTACATTTTGTGTTTTATGTATTTTTTCTTAAACATGATTTTCATAAAAACTTTAAGACAACAATAGCCAAGCTAACTCATTTACTGTTGGTATTTTTATTTATGACACTAAGAGGAACTAGACATAGCATGAAATTTGAAAGTTGTTTGTAACTCCTTATTTTTCTTTACTCCCAGGAATCCAAACGTCACCTGGGCTCACTAACACAGCTAGGTATAGGGTCCATGGTGCAGGAGATCACAGAAGGTGGGGGTGGAGACTTGGGCTCTGGACAAGCAGATGAAGGTAAAATTTGTTTCAGTTTTTTTTTTATTTATTAATTGTTCTATCCCTGATTGGGATTGTGTTTTTTTTTTTTTTATTTATAAACCATACTTTTTTTATTGATCTAAAATGTGCAATATTTCCTATGTTTCCTATGATTTCAACAGGGATTCACTATTTATTTCTACTAAACTACTTATTTTATTGATTTGCAATTTGTTTTCGTATAGACTTTAACAGAAAATCACCATCTGCTATTGATTATTCTGACATCATCGAAACTGCAGATGAAGATATTGATCTGAAATTAGTTGGTGACTTTAAAGGTACTTAGTTCTGATTTTATGTTTCTGTATACATTTTTATTAATATATTATGTTATACGTTCTTTTATGTTTTCAGTTGAAACAAATAAATTTAAAATACATATAAATTTTGTGACTTTTACTGAACTCTTAAACATAACTTATTAATCATTTGCATACTAAATACAAATTCATTTTAAAAAGATGTAAATGCATTGAAAACTTTTCTAAGAAAATGATAAAGCGTTGAAACAGATGTACACATTATGACTACTGTTCATGCTAGATGATGCCAATGAAGACACGGCCGATGACGATGATAGGAAGTTGATGCCACCACCATCATGGCTACCCTGTCCCACTCAGCCAATCAGTGTCTCTACAGATGGTGGCACTAGCTCAGGTATAGAGTTCTGGGATATTTATAGCTAAGTGTGTTATCTGGCTTTATGTTGTCATGGTTACCCTATCCCACACAGCCTATCAGTGTCTCTACATCAGATGGTGGCACCAGCTCAGGTATTGCATTATGAGATTGGATGTCCAAGGCTATGTTTGTTGTCTAACTGTATGTTGTCATGGTTACCCTGTTTCACTCATCCATTCAGATTGTGGTACCAGCATAGGTATTTCATTGTGGGATATTCATGGCATGAATGTGAACTGATTTGTTTTTTATTAGTATTTTGTTGCTTATGATATTATTTAATATAAGTATGTTTTTTGGTATTTCTTATTGTTGCTTGGATGTTTGCACGTGATATTTTGTTTAGTTTTACTTGTATTTATTACTCCAGTTAAGTCCCTTTATAGTATAATGCAATTTTTTTTTTTCAAATCTGTTGTTCCAGTGTTGCTTTTATATTGTTCCACCAACCATTATGACTAAAAAAATTCCATTTCTGTACCTTACATAACATTTTATGATTTAGCATGCATGCTGTAAGTTTTGTATATTGTGAACTTGTTTTTAGTTACTTACTAACACTATGTTGTTCAGCTTGGTTACATTGTTTTTCAGTGTGTCACTGACTAACATTGTATGTTGTTTTCCCACCACAGGTCATCAAACATCAGTAGCAAAATTTTCTACTGGTAAGACACCTCCTCAGCAACTATAATATAATCCTCCTTGCTGTGGTTATTTCTCACATTAAGTAGCCTAGTATTTAAAAAATTCAATACAATTAGTATCTACAGATTAATATCTTTTGGGTTTTCTCATGTGGTTCTCACCTAAATATAAATTATATAATAGAAATTATTTTAGCTTCCTTTTGTTCATGTCATCTACTAGCTTAAAAATATTTCATAAAGTTCAATAACTTTGGTCATCAGTGTGGACAATATTAATCGTTTCTAATTTATGCCTCTCGCTTTATACACTAATTTCAATTTCAGTAGTTTATGCTTTAGTATTAATTATTTCTATTCTAACTTAATATGTTGCTAAAAAATATCTATCAATATTAAATGTTCAAAGTACATGATATATTCTGGTAATTAATTTATCTGTCTTTCATTTTGTTACTTCTCTGAATAAGTATGCTTAATTTACTATTTCACACTTGTTAGGAAACCCATTCTATTGCTAACTTCAATAATTTTTACTGTTAGGCTTTAATGAAAAATCCTTAAAATTGATCTCAATACAGTTTTTATTAGCATGAGCATAAAATGCTTACTGATTTGCAAATATGAAGCACATCACATTTTTAACCCACTCCATTTTCTGAAGAAGAAAAATCATTTTCTTTTTCTGTTAAATTTTAAACATATTATCTCACATAAAGGCGAATTTTAATTTGTTTCACCAATTTTCATTGTTTTATAAAAAAAATCTAAATGCTTTATAGAAAGCTAATGTGTTCAGGAAATATTAATATTCTCTAGTTTTTGTTTAAAAAATCAACTGATTTTATACCTGCACATTACAAAGTTTATTACTTTTTATTTGAGGTGCCACATCTACTATTTTTATTTATGTGTAGAATAAGTTTAGTAAAAAATATTTTCTGCCAGGCTCTAGAAACCACAGTTGTTAAAATCCCCTGCTTTAACTGTTTGTCTAATCTCACAGATGAGCAAACATCTCCATCATCATTAAGCCCAGGCAAGAAGCTCAACACACCATTGGCGGACATGATGCCTCCAGAACTGGCTAATGTTGATGTCACCATGTTGTTCCCTGAGTTCAGGCATGGTCAGGTAGGTCTTTCTTGTTCCCTGCATCCAGTGGCCAGATAGGAATCCTATTGTTCCCTGGGATCAGACATGGCTAGGTGATCACTTGTTGTTCCCCGAGTTTAGATTTGTGTCTGTAGGTCAATTCCTCTCAGAGTTCAGACTTGCCAGGTAGGTCTCTTATTGTTTCTTGAGTTCAGACACGTATATCACTCCCTTGTTGTTAAGAGATATGGCTGGGTAGTTTGTTGACATAAGACAAGGTGATACACAAAGCTGTATTATGTTTAGTAATTTTACTGTAATAATTGTCATACTTGTCCATCAGCACCAGTTTTATTTCATTGAATTGTAATTACTTTTGGCAGGTGTTGAGGTTTTCTAGGCTGTTTAAAGCAGCCCACATGCCCCATGTCTGGAGGAAAAAGCGCAAGAGAAAAGACGATGACGAGGAGAAGAAAAAAGCTGAAAGTAAAAAGAAAGAAAAAGAGGAGAGTGAGAAGAAAAAGTCTGACTCTGCTGACAAGGAAAATGAAAGCACTGACAATGTGCAGAAGGTTGGGGTTAAGAAAGAAATGGATGAGAGCAGCAAGGCTGAAAAGATGGATGACAGTGATGATGGTTACGAGGCTGGGGAAGAGGATGAGTTGGATCTTAAGATCAACCTTGGAAGGAGCCCCAAGAAAGAAGAGCTGACAGATGATGATGAGGTTGGTATTTGTTGTATGACCTTGTATTAAACTCCATTTTGTGGAATCAGTCCAGTTTTTGCCATTTAATTCTGTTTATAATACTGTATTATAGTAGCAGACTTTAGCAATTACTAAATAGAGGTATAATTAAATAATTAGTATTTTCCTTTTTATGATTAGTTTCAGTTCAAAGCTTGCTAAGAGACCTCAGTAAACTTAATTTTAAATTAAAATTTAACATATCACAACCATTCAACAACCATGAGCTGCCTATAACTGTTCACATTTCATTAGTTTTTAACCATCTAGTGCTTAAAACTATCAATATCATTGTTAACCAATTGGAGCCTATAACTTGATTTCAGTGTTAACCATGTAGTGCTTGTCACATAACTCCTAGATGTTTCATATTCACCAAGAAAATTTGGATAGTTTTTATGAAATATATTAAGTTTTCTGTAAATTTCTATTTTAGGAACTGCTCAAAAGGCCAACAGATCGCTCCATGTCAAGAAATCAATCAGGTCCAAATGAGAGTGACCATGACACAGATGTGGCACCATGGCGCTATGGACCTGCCCAGTACTGGTATGATTACCTGGGGGTGGATGAGACTGGACGAGACTTTCACTATGACTTTAAACTCAAACCAGTGAGTACAACAATACACTCTAATTTTCTAACTCTATATTAAACTATTGAGCTTATTGAATAAAAGTTAAAACTAAATTGATTTACACTTAATTTATTAGTGAATTTTGAATTTTATTTCAATGAGCGTTTAGCCATATTACATTTAATATTGTTATGGTGATGTAGAAAGGATGATCCAATATTTCTGTGAGGGAAAATAGAATGTAAATGTTGCAGTACTAGTTTTAGTGTAGTTTACTGTAACCACCCACTCTTCTGTGCAGGAGGAGGCAAAGAAAAGAGAGGAGGAAGAGGCAGAGAGGATTGACAAAAACCTGGACTATGACCGTTATCTGATGGTCACCCAGCAGAGGTGGGAGGATAAAATTATCTGGGATGGAGAGAAGTCCAAGCAGAAAGTTCTAGAAGAGCACAAGAAGAATGCTGAGTTTGCTGGCTGGGTACCAAGTACAAACAACAGGACGTTTGCTCAGTGTAAGGATTTCGTTCTCAATTTAAATATAGATTTTTTTCAATTCAGCTTAATTCTTTAAGAAAATTTGTTTCCATGTTGCATCTTTGTCAGATTGTCTTTAAGAAACATGAAAAACACACAAATTTGAGTGGAAATGCACAATACTGTCCGTACCAGCCTTTAATAATATTTCAACCTTCTAAACAGAAAAGTCTTGTTCTTATGTTCACTTCAATCTGCTGTTGCTTTGTTGTAATTGAGAAAGTATGGTGCACCTTTATATATTCTTTAATATTATCTTTCTCTAGCTCGGTCACAGTCAGGTTTTTTACAGAGATCAAAGTCCATCATTGCTAAGCCAGGTAGGTAAAGGCTACACATCAGTAGAATAACATGTAGTTTAATGCTGCATTGGTAATCTCATTGGTAACCTGTAATTGTGAAATCTGTATATCTAAAAAATTCATGGACTACTTTACCTTTTTTTATTTTATTTCATTAATTCTCTTAAAATAAAAAAAATGTAGTTTAAAAAAATATATGAATATTTTATTTGGCATTTTGTGTTTTTTTACATGTAAGATAATTGGCCTGTTGTATTGTTTTACAGATTCTGAAATGGGCAGAGATTCCGAGTGGTTCTCAATTTTTCCTGTAGAGAATGAAGCCTTGATCTACAAGAATTGGGAGGATGACATCATATGGGATGCAGAGGTAAAAATCTTCTTGAGGTTTTGATGAGAATATCTTTGGGCAGGATTCTTGATTCATGGAATTATTTAAATGCACAAGCTTTGACCAAAAAACCCCTTATTGCTGTTGAACAAAACAGGATGTTCCGGCTTTTACTTGTTTAAAACATGATAGTTATCATCCATTATTATTGAAGGTTTTGGATTTGAGTAATTTTCCATGATAATTAGTAGTTTCAATTCAATTTTTCTTACTTGTCTTTGCCTTTGTATAATCATTTGTTTTCTTTGTCTTGACAACTGTTATTTATTACACCAATCCTCCAGAACATGGACTCTATACCTAGCCCCAAGGTGCTGACCCTTGACCCTAATGATGAAAACATCATCCTGGAGATACCAGATGACATTGACCCCAACCAGCAGACAGAACAGGGGACTGGCACAAAGAAGGAGAAGGTAAATCTTGTTTCCTTACGACTACACTGATATGTGGGTTGTCTTAAAATAAATCTCACATGGTTTCTCATAAAATAAAGCTGTCTGTGTCATCACTCTGTTCATAGAATGCTTGGAAATGGGTTTTTTTTTTTCAAAGAAAAGTTATAAACAGAATGTTAAACAATCTCATGAAAAAAAAAATAACTATTTGATGTTCCCATTAGACTAATATTAAAACAATACAGTGTAAACATAATCCTTTTTATGTATAAGAATGTACTGCTTTTCTTCTGTGTTATATGATTAAATATAAATACAGTTCACCTAGCAAATATTGCAAATATCTAACTGATTCACTCCATTTTGTATCAACCCATTTCTAATTATTCTGTTTATTTTTTTTAGGAATCTCTTCGCAAGAGCAAAATATTGTTGGGTAAAGCTGGAATTTTGAAGGATGGAAATGGAGATAAGGAAGAGGTAGCTATGTTTTTTATGTTCTTTGATAATAGTTTTCTGTTCTTTGATAATAGTTTTCTGTTGTTTGATACCAGTTTTCTGGTGTCATTTATTATTTGATAGTCTGGTAAGTTTCTGAAAAGTTTAAATTGACATCAGCAATGAAAAGTGATAAGTATAGTTTTAAGTATTTAGTTTATAAAAGCGCAATTTTTTTTTTACAATAAATTGTGAGATTAGCTAAACAAAATTTATCGTGACCAAATGTTAATTATTATCTTGTCCATTACAATATTAGTTTAGATCATTTAGATAAAGACAGTTTTAGAGTACATACATTTTGCTTGCACGCTGTGATTTCATTATAGGTTCCTAACGCTGTTAATGCTAAAGACTTGTTTAACCTATCCAATGATGAATACTACAGCCCTAAACAGATGGACAATGCCTTACGTCCCAACATTGGTAGCTCTGTTATACAGGTATTATCTATTGATTATGTTAATTGTATTGTTATTCACATAAAACTGATCATATTATCTAGCTATTAACAAGAGCTAAAGCAGTGCAGTTTTATTTTATAAATTTCATGGGAGTTTTAAAAAGTTTTTTTAGTAACTATCAATAAACAAATTAATTTTTTTTAACTGAAAAGTTTTCAAATCTTGTCTGAATGTTGAATAATATTTTTCTACCCTGCTAACTTTTGAAGCAAATTTCAGATGAATGCGAAATAACATTTTTCCACCCTTTAAAGCACATCTGGGCAGTATGTTGATTAACCCTTTTCCACCCATCTACCTTTTGAAGCCCATCACATCTGTCTGTCGATTAACCCTTTTCAACCCATCAAACTTTTGAAGCCCATCACATCAGTCTGTTGATTAACATCACATCAGTCTGTTGATTAACCCTTTTAAACCCATCTAACCATCAAAGTTTTGATCTCATCTCCAGCACTCCACCCCAGCGGCTGAACTACGGCAGCCATTTTTCCCCACTCACCTGGGCCCAAATAAGCTGAGAACTTTCCATAGGCAGCCATTTAAGAAATATTCCCACGGTCGCTTGTCCACATTTGAACCTCATCCTGTGGACAGCCTCAACAAAGTCATCAAGAGAAAAGCCAAGGTATTTATATATAATTGTTGTTATTCTACATTTTTTCTCGTCTAGATGTTTAGATCTAAGTTATGATAGAAATTGGTTTTTTTTAATATCTTTTATATTAAAAAAAAACGAAAGTAAAAAAAGTAATTATTTAAAGCCTTTTTTTTTAATTAAAAGTTTTTAAGTTTGTTTCACTGTATCTAAAAATGTTTTATATTATTATGCACATTCTTAAATATCTTTTGTTTTAACATTTTTGCACATTTATTCATAAACCAATCACTCTATTTCAATATTTAAATAATTTTCCGCAGTAACAGTAAAATATGCTGAGGCAGATTCACTATACAATTAACAGACATATTTCAATTTCGCTCACTCAAAATAAAAATCTTTTTGCTTATTTTTTTGCATTTTAAAGCAAAAGTACAAGAACCACAGTAAGTTCACCATTATTATTGTTACAGATCAGAGATCAAGAGAGACAAGCGTTTGGTGGTGGAGAAATATTTTTCATGAGAACACCTCAAGATCTAACCGGAATGGACGGTGAGCTAATTTTGGCTGAGTATTCTGAAGAGTTTCCTCCCTTACTGATGCAAGTTGGCATGGCTTCCAAGATTAAAAATTATTACAAAAGGGTAAGAAAACTGATTGAAATATCTTTTCAGTATACATTCATTTAAAATTAAATTAACTTGTATTATACATTGCTGAACTTTTTTTGTTGTTGTTGAAGTCAATAAACTATGTTTCTATTTTTATTTATTTTAATCTTGTTATTAACCAACATGCCTCTTGTAAAGCATATTTATTTGAATATGCTTGAATACTGATTGAACCATCACAATGACTTAAAATGTCTTTAAAAATTGCTTTTTAAGTAAAATAAAAAAATTTTACCAGAAACCTGGCAAAGACACAAATCCACCGACTTACAAGTACGGAGAACTGGCCTATGCACACACTTCACCATTTATTGGTGCTTTAAAACCTGGCAACTGCCTTCAAGCCTTGGAGAACAACATGTTCCGGTCACCCTTATATGAACACAATGTCCCACAAACAGACTTTTTGGTCATTCGCACGAGACAAGGGTAAATGATTGACACTGAGTAATGTATTAGTGTTGCCTAATAAAAAAATATATCATTTTTAAAAGTATAATAAATTTAAAATAACTTTTTTAAATAAAAAAATTTTATATTACAGTCTCCTTAATCTTTTAAAAATATAATAAAATGACAACTAAAATTTATTTTTTAATTAAAAAATGTTAAGTATTTTTCTAAATATTTAAAAAATTAAAATACATTTTTTGAAACAGAATTCTTAAAATTACAAAAAAATCAATGGATTGTCATAAAATGTATTATGATTAATATTTCAAAATAACATTAAATGTCATGGCCAGGTATTACATCAGAGATGTTGAAACCATCTACACAGTTGGTCAAGAAGGTCCTTTGATGGAGGTCCCAGGTCCTAATTCTAAAAGGGCAAATAACTTCGTCAGAGATTTCCTACAAGTGGGTATTTTCTTCTTTACATTATAGAACATAAAAGGAGCATTATTTTGTTCTTTACAGTATAGCACCTAACAATACCAGTATTGTAAATACAATGTTGAGAATTGTTAAGGCTACTGTATTAAGCTATTGATTTAAGTGAAAGCAAATGTATATGATAAAGACTTGAACTTTAAAGTTGAAGTTGAAATAACTTTTTTCTACTTTTTCTCTAGGTTTTCATTTACCGACTGTTCTGGAAGAGCAAAGACGAGCCTCGGCGAATAAAGATGGAAGACATAAAAAAAGCTTTTTCCTCTCACTCTGAGAGCAGTATCAGAAAGAGGCTGAAGCTGTGTGCAGATTTTAAACGTACTGGTAAGTCTGTGAGAGGCTGAAGATCTGTGCAGATTTCAAACATACTGTAAGTCCATCAGATTGGATTTAGCCCTGGATAACCTGTGTCACCATTACATTTTTTTTGTGTCACCACAAGAAATGTTCTATAATATAAACTGTGTTGAATGAATTCGGTTTTACATTTAGACTTTGTGTCACCACTGGGTATCACCAATTTGTATTAAACTGGTATATGAATTGTTTTATCATTGTTTTTGTGTGTCACCACTGGTTGTTACCAACTGTGTAAACTGGAATGAAAATTCTTCTTTACCAGTAGACTTTGTGTCACCACTGGGTATCACTAACTGTAAAAACTGAATCCTGTTTCAGGCATGGACTCCAACTGGTGGGTCCTGAAGCCAGATTTCAGGCTGCCTACAGAGGAGGAGATCAGGGCCATGGTGTCACCAGAGCAGTGTTGTGGCTGGTACAGTATGATCACAGCAGAGCAGAGGTTAAAGGTCAGCATTCATTAGCATAAATCATTTGTTTGTGACACTGGCTGAGATTATAATTTTATTTACAGTGACACTAAGACATAAACTCCATTATATAAGAGTTTGTTTTTAATTCCTTCACTGCGATTGTTTCATTTTTCATCTAGGATGCTGGTTATGGAGAGAAGTCGCTGTTTTCAGTTGAGGAAGAGAATGAGGAGGATACACAGACTAAAATAGATGATGAAGTAAGTCAGCTAATTTGTTTCATAATCACTAATTTGGGTAGTCAGTTTTTGTTTGTTAAAGTGTTAAGCTGTATGCTAAAATGTTTGACTGTATGCTAAAAGTGTTTGGTGGTATGGTAAAGTTGTTTGGCTGCATGCTAAAAGTATTCAGTTGTATGCTGTCTGCTGATATCCAGCAGCCAATATTTGTTTATGAGATGTGTCTGTGTAATTAAAGTATGTTGCTGTCTACTGATGTTGGTTGTGTTGTCCACAGATCCGCGCTGCTCCATGGAACACCACCAGGGCCTATATTGCTGCCATGAAAGGAAAATGCCTGCTTCAGCTGAATGGTCTGGCTGACCCTACTGGCTGTGGTGAAGGCTTCTCTTACATTAAGGTAAGCAGGGAATACATCATGTAGTGTCATTTGTCGTCTGTAGGAAAGATAAGATGTGCATCTAGTGCAATGATAATTAGTGTACCAGGTGCCTATTGGTTTTTAATGTTTTTGAACAAAAGATTGTTCTTGATTGCACCTGGAATTTGAGGTTTAACTAGATGTACCCTGTCTTGTCGGCTCGACCCTGTACCCAGTGTGGTAGAGAGGACAATAAAGCTCAGTGTCTGGAGTGAGAAGGGGAGAGAATCAAGAAATTGTTGGCACTCTTTATAGTTAGATACCCTGAAATATCCCCTGAGCTGGGTGTTCCCTTGTAGTTTTGTGTCTGATGTTGTTAGGAAGTGGTGGGCAGTAAACAAACTGGCCAGTTCCAAGTTGTTCATTAGTAGGGCTGCACTGAGGGGTGTGATGGTTGCCATTGGCCAGTACTGGCTCATGAGCTGGTCGCTGGCCACGTCTGATGGTGTCATGCCGTTGGCTATCAGGTGGGTGACCAGACTAGTGTGACCTTGAGAGATGAGTTTGATGAGAGCGGCAGGGTGAACTTGGTCAGGTCTGGCGCCGTGGTCCAGCAGGTGCTGGGCACAGCTGCAGGCTGCTGTAGTCAGGGTACGTGAGTTAAGGAGAGTGGCTAGGGCTTGTTGTTTGTGGCCATCATGTTGGGTGGGTGTGCTAGGAAGTGTGGCCAGCGCTTGCTGTTTGTGGCCATCATGTTGGGTGGGTGTGCTAGGAAGTGTGGCCAGCGCTTGCTGTTTGTGGCCATCATGTTGGGTGGGTGTGCTAGGAAGTGTGGCCAGCGCTTGCTGTTTGTGGCCATCATGTTGGGTTGGTGAGGTAGGAAGAGTGGCCAGCGTGACCTGTTTATTGCGCTTTGTATTTCGTTTACTAGAGAACTCAAGTAACACTTTTAAGGCTGTTTCTGATTGGTTGGTAGCTGCAAGTACAAGAGCTGACACACCTTGTGTGGTCTCAACATCCACATCAGAGCCAGCTTGGAGCAGGAGGGTCAGTATTTCTGTACTGGCATCTTCATGCACTGCCCACATCAGGGCGTGATGGCCGGTTATGTCCCTTATATTGACATCAACATTTCTCTCTATCAAGTACTTGATGATGGGGTAGTGTTTAAGACGTGTAGCCTGGATCAGTGGTGTCCAGCCGTCTGTCTGGGTCAGGTTGACATTGGCTCCTCTGTTCACTAGAACTTGTACATTGTCTAATGAACCACAGCTGACTGCCAGATGTAGACCTGACTGTCCGTCTCTGTCCTGTGTGTCAATATCCACTTTGCTACAGGCCAGGAGTCTTTCTAGCATTGACTTAGTGCCAGCCATGCTGGCTGCAGCCATGAATGGATGCTGACCCTTCTCATTGGTCACGTCTGAACTTGCACCACTGTCAAGAAGTTGTTGGACAATGTCTTCCAATCGATGGAATTCTGTCATCCCTGAATCATTTTCATTCTGTTTCAAGTTTTTTCTGATATTTTTTACATAATTTTCTGATAGAGCATTCAGCAATGGAGTTACCCCTTTTACGGATATGTTGACATTAGCTCCCCTTTGTAACAAAAGATTCACGACTGCTGGGTCGGTTGCTTTCATTAAGATTGACTTCCCTTTGTACGCACCATTGACATCTGCTCCCTTGTCTAAGAGCACATTGACTACTTCTACACAACCACATCTAGTAGCAGTTTTCATCAGCCGTGCTCCAGTGCACATAAGTGCGTTTCCATTGAAATCTGGAAACTTTTCCAGTAAAAACTTGAGGGTCTTGGAATTTTGGGAGCGCACTGCTATTGCTAAAGCTCTTTCGATGTTTATGACAGCATCGTGTTTCAAAAGAAGTGCTGCGCATTGGGTATGGCCGTTACGTAATGCCTCTTCAGTGACCGAGGTGAGTTTGTCTACGTGCTGGCGTCTCATGTTGGATGACAGATGCTGTAAAAGTATCTCCAGTATGTGAATGTCTCCCACGCTGGCTGCCAGACTTAAGGCCGTGGTGTCCTGCTTGTGTGGCGTGGCGAGAGGCGTGGCCCCGTGCTTGCACAACAGCGCCACCAAACGGCAGCTGTGGAGGCGGGTGGCCAACACAAGAGCTGGTTCTACGTACCTTGACTTGAGGTTCACGTCGACTCCACTTTTCAACAGCGTTTCGATAAACTCAACATCTCTATCCACTACTTCTCGCCCTTGCATCATACTCAGTAGTTGTAAAAGTGTCGGGCGTGCCCATTTTTCTTCATCAGACACGGAACTGCAGTTCAGAAATATCTTAAACGAATCGAGGTCATGCTGTAGGTAAGTATGAGTAAGGGGCGAGCCTGAAGGGAAAGAGTTTTGTCTCATGAGGGAGAAGACTTTGCCTATCCCAACTTTATCGGCAATATCCTGTGTAGTTTCTCCCCTGTGATTGGTCAACACCTTCCATTGTGCTCCCTTGGCCAGCAACTTTTTGACCACGTCTAGGTCACGTGCCTGGACTGCCTTCATCAACGCGGTGTAGCCTTTGTTGTTTTGATAGTCGAGATTTATAAACGCTTTGCTGAGCAAAAGACTGACCACCCGCGTTGAGCCTGATTTTCTCATGGCAAGGATTAGTGCCGTGTCGCCGTCTCTATTAGCGTGGTTAATAATATCATTGACACTCCCTTGGAGAATAGCGTCTACGGTTTCATGGTGACCCAAGTGAGCCGCGAGCATAAGTGCCGTGTTGCCTTCTGTGTTTGTTGGTTTCACCTCTGCTTGTTTGCCCAATAGCATCCGCGCGATGGCGTTAAAACCCCCTTGAGCGCTCAGGATCAGAGGCGTTTCTCCCTCATTGTTTGTGCTGTTGATGGCTGCACCTTTCCAGATAAGGAAATCTACAATGTCTGTAAAATTCTTCCTAGTGCAAATGTGTAAAGGCGTGTCACCGCGTTCATCCTTACAATTTATCTCAGCTCCACATTGCAGTTGTTGCTGCGCTTTAAACTTGTCACCGGTTGCGCATGCATGCTGCAATAAGTTATTGGGATGCACAGTAGCACGCCGGTAGTCAACCCGAATCGTCGCCATGTTTTGTCTGTAGACAGTGTGCATCTCCAACTCATCAAGTTGGAACAGTCTTCGGCGTTTTTCGGGAATTGTATCTTCCAGTTGTGCTAGTGTAGTCACTCCCTAAGCGGTCGCCTGTTTATTGTTCCTTTCTTTCTTTCCAACATTGGTTTTAATGGTCTTGCAGAAACTTAAGAAAAATGTGTTAATTGTATTAAAATTACCTATTTTAATAGAGAATATTGGGGCATAGAGAACTTAAAAAAAAAAAACTGAAGCGTATTACTTCTTTAAATGCCTTCAAAAATGACGTTTGAAGTTAAAGTTGTGTTTTCGTAAGCAATACTAAAATAAAATATTTGTGTTATTCAGAACATAGTCTCTTCGTATCAGCTATGGATATTATGTATTCATATTTAGGGGGCAGGTGTAATGTTCTG
This sequence comes from Physella acuta, assembly GCF_028476545.2. Taxonomy (NCBI): domain Eukaryota; kingdom Metazoa; phylum Mollusca; class Gastropoda; family Physidae; genus Physella; species Physella acuta. Next base: position 20,617 of record NW_026733246.1, read on the forward strand.
CGGTATTAGAACACAGTTTGGCGTGATCAGAGGCGGCTATACAAATACGTGGAGGGGTGGGTTAAGTCGACCATAAGCGCTATGTGCGTTTCAATGAAATAATGCCGTAATCACCTAGTTAACTGCAGAAAAGTTGGATCAATTACGCGGCAATCCATGCAAATTTAAGTGTTTAAACTATTTGTAATATTTTCCTCTGTTTTGGAACCGTAGCTTTTTTTTCTTCTTAAAGCGAATTAACATGACCATATATAATAAACCGGGAGTGTTCTCCCCTAAACTTTCTCGAATATTCTTATATAAAACTTCGAGGGATGGCACCTCGGGATATAGACATGATTTTAAATAAACTTTTTAAAATAGAATAAAATCTCGTAGAAAAAAGAGTTGCACACCAAGTGAACGCCAAATAAAATGTGCATAATAGTGCGGAATATTATAAGTACTTTTTAAATTCACATGCGTTTTTTGATAAATCGGAAATAGCGAAAATTACTACTTCCTGTCAAAGGAAATTACTCAAAATTTGTTAGAAGGCAGAGAATTAGTTTTTTTTACTTACATGTGATATTTCATTTATCTATCTGAAATAGCACTCAAGTTATAGACTCTTAAAAAATCCAAAGTAGAAAAAGTTCCACTTCCTGTTATCGGAAATCGCTCAAAAGTTGATACGGATATACGATTTTGATATAATACTTATATATGAAATTTCATCAACCTAGCTGTAACGGTACTCAAGTTATCGTGTTTACAAACACACACACACACACAGACATACTGACAAGATTGCAAAACTGTTTTTCCGACTCATGGAGCTGTAAAACGTCGAGATTTGCTAAAATCTCGATTTTTTTTTTTTTGCACGATTACAAGACTTTCTGTATACTTCGTATACACGAGAAAGTAAAAATTTTCCGATAAAATTGTAGGATAATATATTTAGGTTGATTTAGTTTTTTGTAGTTTAATTAAAACGTTGAAAACTTTGAAAAATCAACACTTAATTTAGAAATGATAAATATTGAGTTTTCTATGCATCAATTTAGATTAATGTACATATATAAAAGAATATAACATAATGGCGATCACGTGCAGTTTTTACCTATATTTAAATCATCAACAATTTCATTGTACTGATAACAAAGATAAATAATAAACACGTCGCATCACCCCAAGCCCAAAGACACGTCTGCATATTTGTAACTGGTTGTATTACTGTTTAGCATAAACAAAAATGTATTACTTACGAGCCTGTCCACTTTTTTTTTGCCAGACGTTTCACTCCGTGGTCTGTAATTTGTGATATTTTTTTAAAGCTTTACCTTCGTCAGATAAAATATGTTCCATTGTTCATTTTATTTTCTCAGAAAATTCAGGCTGCCTACATTTGATAGATAATAGTTATATATGACGTCAGCAACTCTTCACGTCCCCCCCCCCAGGTTATTCTTAGGTTTTTTTTCTATTGGCGGATATGTTTTACGGAGAACTATTTCATTGATTTCTCACGCCCCCCCCCCCGGTTATTCTTAGGTTCTTTCTATTAGTGGATTTGTTTTACCGAGAACTATTTCATTGATTTCTCACGTCTCCCCCCCCCCCCCCCCCCCCCCTTTATCCGTCATTCTCCTGGTTTCTTTTCTTATTCTTTGCCGCGTGGACCAACCAGATTTCAGCGTCGTGATTTTTGTCATGGTTGATCACATAGGGGCACGGGGAAAAGAATGTTTAGTGCAGGGCTGCCTACTTGTACGGTTTTGCCCGTAACTTTACGATTTTGACATCCAGGTTACGGAATTACGATTATGCTGCAAAATTACGGTTTTGATTTCAGTAGAGATCAAAATCGACTTTAGTGTAAAAAAAATAAATTTTCTGGTGGTAACTTAACTTTATGTTCCCGGTCTGAGTTTTATATTTTAATTTAGCTAGTTATATTTCAGTGTGTTATCCGGTTCTAAGGTTTTCAGCCTCTTCCGTAACAATCCCCCCTCCCCCTTCCCGCTCATGTCATGGCTGGCGGCAGTCGTGTTTATATTGTGAACTATTGACCCCGCGAGTGGTCTGTGTTACCTCATGAGCCGGTGTTGTCCGGAGAGAAAAAAAAAGGCGTGGCCTAAATCATTGAAAGTCTCATCGCGCAGTCTGGCGAGACATATTTGCTGAGGCGGTATTACGGCTAAATGCCTAAATAGCGAGATATCGAGGCATTTTGTTTGAGATGTGCGAGAAGACAAGATTTTACTAAACAACGAGATCTAGGCTCACCTAGATCAATTACGGATCATATTTTTAAAATTGTTCTTTTCTTCTAGATATTACATTGATAAAATGTAGATTTAAAAAAAAATATTCAAGAAATATGCTATAAATTCTAAACATCGTCACCCGTCGGCCGCTTACGTTTTCTTGTTCGCGGGAGAAAAAATCCTGACACACACACAGTCGAGGGGTCACTGAGTTCACATTGGTTTAGATATCCGTAGTGTTGGCCTATATCATACGTCATACTACTCATTGCAAGAACAATTCCTATTTGAAATTTTCCATTGTCGCCTTACATTCTGAATTTAACGGTGTTTTTAAAAAAAAACTAATTATTAGTCCATAAAATAAAAAGTAGCACGAGTCGCCGACTGTCATCATTACGCTGATAAGCTTTACGATCGTATAATATGGGTCTTATTTACATTGTATTTTAAAAATGTGTAAAAATACGGAAAGTTACGGAAAACCTATGCTCTTGTTACGGGGAAAAATTTTTTGGGGTAGGCAGCCCTGATAGTGTTATAGATATGGGAAAGACGGTCCATTTTGTTTCTGCAATTTGTGATTATTAATTAAAAAAACCACGAGTAATTGGAGATGGCGGGAGGTATTATTAACTGATTTGTAAACACAAAACAGAAGCAGGCAGAAATAATATATTTGTAGGCTGTTGTTTTGTTTTTTTTCACTGAAGGTAAAAAAAAAACTCGCTATGGTATCTACACTGGCAACAGGACATTACCCCCCTGGATATCCCCCCCCCGGACATTTACCCCCCCCCCCCCCCCCCGGAGCAATTACCCCCCCCCCCCCCCCCCTCTCAAGTTAAAATCCTAACTCTAACTAGAATTTTATCCCTATATACTACTTTAATCCAAACCTTAAGAAAAAGACCAAAACCTAAGCATCCACCTTAGCCTAAAACTTCACACAAAACCAAAGCTAGACACAACCCTAACCCTAAAACTAGCTCTAACCCAATCCCTAACCCTAACCCTAGCCCTAACCCTAGCCCTAAACCTAACCCTAAACTTAGCCCTAACCCTAACTCTAAACCTTTCCGAAGGGGGGGGGTAATGTCCTACTGGGCGGGGGTAATTGACAGGGGGGTAATTACTCTGGGGGGTAATGTCGGGGGGGGGGGGGGGAAATATCCGGGGAGTAATTGACTGGGGGGAAATGCCCTGTTCCCATCTACACTGACTCGAAACTTCACTGCGAAACAACTTACTGCTTTGATTTTTCTAACAGTAGAAATGGTATTAAATGTTGCAATCGATATTGTCGATGCACAACTTTGGTATTTTCAATTACAGTTATTGATTTAAGGTCTGTATAAAAGCAACACAACTTTGCAAGAAATTGTCAGCAGTTTAGAGCAGTCAGTCGAAAGAAGAGCCGTTTCGCTTCACTGCAATTACTCCGCTCCAGACCAATAAATGTATAATTCCGCATTCGCGTCATACAAGGAGAAACCATTGATTCCACAATGACAGCACAAAATATGTCACTACAAATCATATTTTGTTTTGTGTGGATCTTGTGATTAGTGGGGTGAGGTATGGGTTGTACTAAGTAGGGTTGATGGTTGTGCAGTTAGGTTTTAATGTTGTCAAAACTGTGGGACGTTTATAATTAGGTTCGATTAGGGTTTTGGTTCATGGTATTGTGCGGTTGTTGTTGTTTTAATCTCCGCTTCCGTTTATCCTCTACCCTTAATTTTTGTATATCTCATTTTTTTAAGTTAATATTTATTTCACGATAATTTCAAAAGAATGGATGTTAAATGACACTGTTTTCTAAAAGAGTTTCACACCGTGGCGAGGCACGGGTATGCAGCTCGTGAATATATATATATATATATATATATATATATATATATATATATATATATATATATATATATATATATATATATATATATATATATATATATATATATATATATATATAATCAGCTCCCCAAAGTTTCATAGCACTCGGATGAACGGTGTCAGACCGCATTCGACTTTTATTTTTTATATACGGTATATAGAGAAAAATCGCACCCTGCCGTGGCGCCGCCCTTGCTAAAATAAATTTTTTTTTTTTTTTACAGAACCCTTCCCTCGAGTGTTCTTATCAACTCCCCAAAGTTTTATGGCTATCTGATGAACAGTGTGAAATCGCAATCGAATTTTATTTTTTATATACCGTTATAAAGATATAACAAATCGCGCCCTTCCGGGGCGCCACTCCTGCGAATTTGAAATTGTTCTTTGCGCAGAAACCTCCCCAGGAGTATTCTCAACATATTCCTAAAGTTTGATGGCGATCGTATGAACGGTGTCACTGCGATTCACTTTTATTATTTTTATATACCGTATGTAGAGAAAAATCGCACACTTCCGTGGAGCCGCCCTTGCGAAATTAAAAAAGATTATTTTGCAGAACCCTTCCCTGCCGGGGCGCCACTCCTGCGAATTCGAAATATTGTTTTTCGCAGAAACCTCCCCAGGAGTATGCTCAATAACATCTCAAAGTTTATTGCGATCGGATAAAAGGTTTAGTAATGCATAAAAGACAGACAAACACACATACATTGCTTTATATATATATATATATATATATATATAGAGAGAGAGAGAGAGAGAGAGAGAGGGGGAGAGAGAGAGAGAGTTTAAGTAATTAAACATGGATTTAAAATTATGTCTAGTCCGTGCGGCGTCAAACCGGCCAATGACAAAACGACCTCGCCAAAACGACCCCGACAAATCGGCCCCGACAAAAGGGCCAGCGACATATAAACCCCGTCAAATACGCTCCCGCCAAATAGGCTCTCGATAAAAGGGCTCCAGTTAATAAGACTCCCAGCAAATAGGCTCACGTCATTTAGTTTCTCGATAACACGGCCCCCGTCATTATGGCCCCCGACAAATAGGCTCCCGCCATTTAGTTTCTCTTCAAAATGGCCCCCGTAATTACGACTCCCGACAGATAGGCGTCCGTCATTTTGGCTCACGACAAATAGGCTCCTGTTAATTTGGCTTCCGACAAAAGGACCACTAACAATACGGTGTCCGTAGAGACTAAGTCTCCCGGCAAAACGGTCCGATTGAATATGACACCTGCCAGTGGGACCCCCTTCATCAATATTCTTTTAGAGTTAGCTTATCCAACACTCTTAAGTAATGCAACGTATGCATCTCTTGTTCGGCAGGCCTTATTGTTATGCTAGTTTATCTATTATAAGAAATAGTATGTTTTAATTTAAAGGTCATCTATCTATGACTTCCATAAATGAGTCGGTTACAGGCTGTTCCGAAGTGTGTGGGGATAGGGGTCCACGCTGTACATTCCTACCTGCAGTATGCTTGTAGGTTAACAAAACAATGCCGTTATCCTGTAAACATCAAGTATATCATACATTTATACTTCTATGCTTGCTTTTAAGCAAGAGATCTTTGTTGTTGTAAATTAAACATCAAATTTTTAGTTTTGGTGGAATTTAGCTGTTAAGGGCTCGATTTGTTTGTGAATTGATGTTGGTTCATGAAAAACAATTTCATTAAGGCATTTAAAAGAGGTTATAGTGGTAGTGGAGGTAAAACAAAATGGCTACTTTTATGTCAATAGTGGTCATACGATTCATTAGGCTGGAGCCAATATGTCGGGAGTCGTTTTGTCGGGAGCCAATATGTCGGGAGCCTATACGTCGTGAGCCCTTAAGTCGGGAGCCAATGTGTCGGGAGACGCTTTGTCGGGAGCCAATATTTCCTGAACCTATTTGTCCAGAGCAAATACTAAGGGCTGTTCTTTTATTGGCAATAACTTCTATCGAAAGCGATTTCATCGATTACCGAAAATTCAGGCTACTTACGTTTAATGGTACATATTTTTATTCTGATGTCAGCAACTCTTCACCCTAACCCACCTTTCACTCCCACTCACCCCCAGTTATACTTATACGTGTTCTTTTAATGGAAATGCATTCTATCGAACTCGATTTCATTGATTGCCCCCCTCCCCCTTCCTCCTCTTTTGACATTTTTTTTACTTCCCCGGGGCCAGATTTAAGTGTAATTTTTTTTTCATGGTTTATCTACCCCGTAAGTATGGCAGGAAATGTATTAAAAGTGTTATTCTTTCCCCTTCTTTTATTATCTCCCCTTAAATATTTTTAATCTATTATATCAAAGTCAAAAGTAGTTTCGTACGGCCGACTGACGATATCAGCTATAGAAATCCAAACGCCGCGATTCACTATCACCAAACTGGTGAATTATAAGGGAGGGAATTTTAAAGCATAGGCCTACTTGCTGGCTAAATTCCGTGAAAATTCAAATTGTTTTCAATTTTTAAATTATTTATATAGGTAAATAGGCTTTTTTTGCAGTAGGACTTCTGCATTTTATTTCGTTCATATTTTACATTTGATGCAGCGCGTTTTTTTTTTTTTACTTTCTCGTATATACAGAGTGTAGAGAAAGTATTGTAATCGTGCAAAAAAAAAATCGAGATTTTTGCAAATATCGACGTTTCACACCTCCCTGAGTCGGAAAAACATAGTTTGCAATCTTGTCCGTGTGTGTGTGTGTGTGTAAACACGATTTAGAATTTGCAATTTTTTAGCCCGAGTTTTCTGCTCATGTTTTTAGTTAAATATTTCCCCCCAAAAATACGAAATAAACCGGGAGTAATCTCCCCTAAACTTTCTCGAATATTCTTATATAACACTACGTGGGATGGCACCTCGGGATATAGACAAGATTTTTAATCAATTTTCAATTACTTAAACTTTTTAAAATAGAATAGAATCTTTCTAATAATATTCAGGGATGCCATATTTTCGAGAATCAGGTGTTTTTTTTCCTTTTCTGGATACGCAAGAATTGAGTTTTAAAATTTCCGGGTTTGCAGTTTTAAAAAAAAATTAAGATCGTTTTAAGCTTGAAAATTTTGGCATTCTAGAAATCTTACATGCCTTGGCGGTACATATTTACTGCTGTGCAAACCTAGAATTATCATAATTATTACGCCCCCGCTTTCGTGGCCTTTGTCTACCCGACATCACGCCGATATTTCGGTCAATGCGACCTTATATTTTCTTCTAGGGGAGTCGTCCATAAATGACGACACACTCGTAGGGGGGAGGAGGGGGTCCGTAATTTTGTGACGGTGTGTGATGAGGGGGAGGGGGGGGGGGGGTCAGATGGTGCAACGTCTCACTTTTGCATTATAAACAAGCCATGTTAGAAAACGAATTTTAGACGTTATTTTGCGTTTTAGAAAACTGTTTTAATAAATTGTAATTTGAATTGATTAAAATACTCTATTTTGACAGAGTTCAGACAAGATTTGGGAAAAAAGATCGATGTTTAAAAAAAAAATTCAACTGTAATTTTTAGGGGTAGGGGTTGAAGGCTGACGTGTGACGTCATTTTAGGGGGGGGGTGTCTGGCTTTTTGTGACGGTGTGTGACGGAGGGGAAGGGGGGGGGGGGACTGGAGGTAAAAATCGTCAAAAAAAAGCGTGAATTATGGATGACCCCCTAGGTCTATCCTAACTTCACGCGACCTCGCAGTATAGTATAGTGCCGGATTTAGATCTGTAACTATTAACCAACAAAATGTCCGAAACACCAGTAGGCCTATTTATTACGTTCGTGAAAAAAAAACTTATAGTAAATGACGTCACCGATAATCTCACATGCGCAATGGACCAAATAAAAATCAGCTGTATTGTATAGTATTAGATGGGTGAGGCTGTAGACGGAACCGTTTGATGTCCTTCTTGGTGTGGATGTCCTGCTATTAATGAGGATGTGGGTTGGGGGTAAAGTTCGCATTATTTACGTGACGTCATCATTGGGCTACAGCTCGGCTGTGTAATAAAAATAACAAGGCCTTACCATTACTTGCAACGCCGATTTTTTTTTATTTCTCGTATACGAAGTATAAAAAAGTATTGTAATCGTGCAAAAAAAAAATCATGATTGTTACCAATCTCGACCGACGTTTTACACCTGAGTCGGAAAAATATAGTTTTGCAATTTTGTCCGTATGCCTGTGTGTGTGTGTGTATGTCTGTGTCTGTGAACACGATAACTTGAGTACCGTTACAGCTAGGTTGATGAAGTTTCATATATAAGTATAATATCAAACTTCTTTTTATCCATGTCAATAACAATGATTGAACCCGTTGTCTTACTCGGCTGCCTCCATTAATTGTTATCCTTGTTTAAGATTGTGGTTATTCCATCCATTTGCACACCCTTATTTGTTGACTGTGAACTCTTTATGTAACAATGTAATGACAAGACATTTCATATCACAGCCTAGAAATCAGTGAGGTTCCACCTTGATTACCAAGTTGGAATTGAATTCCAACTCAACAGTTCTGAAATTGCTTTAATTTTACGCAGATGTCATTTTATTGTATCAGTTGTAGTGGATTTGTTGCTGTTCATCATCTAGAGATATTCCCTATCTAATTTTTTAAACTGTCCTGGAGCATCATAACATCTGTCCCATATTTACTTAGTCTATACTTCATGTCTCAAAAAATCACCACTTCTGTTGCTTCTCACCGTGTTCATCTGTTATATTTTATATCCCAGCCTGTCCATATCCTGCACATATTACATTCATCATGTGGTCCTTGACCTTTCCAGGTCCCCAATAAGCCAACTACCAAGGAGGAAGCTAAGGAAACACCTGTGAAAAAGACTGTGACAGGTACAGATGCTGACCTGAGGAGACTTAACCTGCAGGATGCCAAACAGCTGCTGCGCAAGTTTGGTGTTCATGAATCAGAGGTGGGTACTTTTTTTTAGTTTGGTGTTCATGAATTAGTGGTGGGGGGACATTATTTAGTTTAATGTTCATGAATAAGGGGAGGGGGGGGGGCATTTTTTAAATTTGATTTTCATTAACTAAGGTTGAGGACATTTTTTTCAGTTCTATTTACCTTAATTTGAATGGGGAAATTTTTTTTAGTACATGCATTAGGAGTGGGTTTTTTGATTATTCTAATATCAAGTAATTATAGCAAAACTGTACACTAACATCGTTGACCTAATAATCTGTAATTGTAACAGAATCTTTTGTCCCTACTACAGCCATATTATCATAGACCCAAAACAAAGAATACAATTCTCTAGTTTAGTCAGTGGACAAAGCTAAGTTTCATTAAAATACTGTTACTTAAAAATGTCTTTGCTCATGTCATTCTTTATTAACAGTTTCAACTGCTACTGTGCTGTATATCTATGTATCAGAATATGTACAGTTAAAATCCTTTAGAGATTTTAACTTCTATTGGACATTTTTGTATAAATAAAATAAACTTTAAAGCTAATAAAACATTGAACAGATAAAAAAACTTTCACGCTGGGAAGTAATTGATGTGGTGAGGACTATGTCTACAGAACAGGCCAAACAAGGCCAGGATACTACAGGTGAGCTTTGATTTGTTGACATTTACTGTCCACATTTGACATTGACTGTCAATATCTGATATCCATTGCAATATATGTGACATTTACTGTTGATATGTGATGTTTACTGCTAATAAAATGTGACATCCTAGCTTTGACATTGACTGAATTCTTGTCTGAAAAAGTGAGTACTTAGTGTTAGTGTAGAGCTCTAGGCAAACAGCGTTTACATACATACATAGGTGAGGCTGAGCAGTGATTTCATTGTACAGTTGGAGTTGGTCATGTCTAATAGTACATTTGTTGTGAACACACTGACATGCCGTTATGGGTAATCAAGTGCGTTCCAGAACATTTAAGACAAATAACCACAAACGGGTTACAAAACACATGCCTTATTAAAACAAAGTCTTGTTACAATACTAAATTTAAATATATATCTACACTATCTACACACAGGCTACTCAAAATACTAACACAAAAGTAAAAACACAAATCTAGGATACCGTGGTTGCAGAACTAAAGTACACAGAACTAACCTACACTAACCCTGATAGATGTAAAGTACTGGATTGAGGCTAGCAAAAATGCTATCACAGAGCTTTTATACCCGTACACAAACAAGTACAAAACAGACTACAATCACCTCAAGACAAGAGTGATGAACACTAGTGGACGGCATGCTACTACATACACACATCCCCTTCACTCATTCACTACAACACTTATCTCTCATTTAAATCTTAGAAGTGGTAAAGACTAAATCTTACGAGCTTAGTAAAGTTTGCTAAATCTCACAGGTTTGGTAAAGTTTACAAAATTTTACAGGCTTTGTAAAGTTTACTAGATCTTACAGGCTGGGTAAAGTGTACTAATGTTTTGGGTTGGGTAAAGTTTACTTTTTTGAGTTGGGTAAAGTTAACTTATCTATGTTTCAGGTTGGGTAAAGTTTGCCCGTGGGAACCGCTACTCTGCTGCAGAGCACATGGAGAGGTACAAGGATGAATGTCAGAGAATTTTTGAGCTGCAGAACAGGCAAGTATTTCTTCATGTTTTAGTGTATTGGTGTTCTTTCTAAGCTTTTACAAAAAGAGTTCTTCACCTGTCAACCAACAACAGATCTACATGAGTTGGATTTCAATCCCAGCAAGCTATTATAAATTGTTTTATAACCCCTACATCTTTATTTCTACAGCGTTTTGGCATCCACAGAAACTTTATCCACTGATGAGGAGTCGACATCCGGTGAAGATTCGGATTTTGAGGAGATGGGCAAAAACATTGAGAGCATGTTATCCAACAAGAAGACTAGCACACAGGTTGTTAATGATTTTAGGATGTTCTATAAGACTCTTATTTTGTGTTCTTCTTTACTTGGCTTTAAAAAATGGAAGCTATCTGCCAAAAAGTTGGATTCAGACTGTATGAGAGTGACTGCTGGTCCAACAACAAAATTATACAATTTGCTGCTTCTGCTTTTTAATGAGGTTAAATAAACATCTGAGACAGTGACTTGTTTTATCTATGTCCTGTCTCATATGAAAACAGAGCTGATGCACATTTAGGTTGAGTACACTTTATTGCACCTACTTATGTATGTTGCAAGGGAGTATCTTTTTCTGTTCGTGCACTATACACATTGGGCAGATGAAGAAGAGTTTATCTGTGTTAATGACCTTGGCTTACATATGAATAGTGTGGTCAGCACTTCGCCTAACCGCTTTTGTTTCGTTGAAGTGAGTCAGTTACTTATCACAGCTGGGTGGACTCAGAGATGTCCTCCAGACTTGATCCTGGGATCCTAATAGAAAACCTTCAGGTTAGCAGTGGTTAGCTCTACCATGGAACCACTCCATACGATGGCATTTAATAGTTTCTGCAATAATATTTGGATTATTTTCTGCCCATATGAAAACAAAACATAATATCTGAAATGAAGTAACTGCACACATATTGAATTTATTGTTCTAACACTCCACAGTTGTCAAGGGAAAAAGAGGAAGCAGAGAGACGAGAACTACAGAGGATGTTGAAAGGGGACATGGGTGACAGCAAGGATAAGAAAAAGTCAGGAGCTGGGGGGAGCAAGGAGGACGACCTCATGGTGAGACCATCATTTTAAATACTGGAGTCATTTAATAGATCAAATTTTATTTTTTTAGGATATATACATGTAAAAAGAAATTCAACATTTGCTGCACATGTTTATTTCAAATCAGCTGCCATGAAACCTATTATGATCGTTATTTAACTAAATCTATTAAGTGAAGTTCCCTTTCAAACAAATTGGTCCTAAGGCAAAAAAGGTAGAGTTCATCTGTTTCTCTTAACTTGGAACTTGAAGGGACAGTGTGGTCAGCACAGCCATTTTATTCACTGACTTAGGTCAGGTAACAATCAATGCTGGATGGACTCCTACCAAAACAAGTTTGTGATATGAACTTGAAACTAGGGTTTTAAAATTGAGTGTCCTACCATTTGACCATGCAGTCTCTAGTGTTGTAACATAAATCTTTTTTATTTATTTATTTAATTTAGCACCATCGTGGAAGAAAGCTGAAAATAGTCAGGACATTCCATGATGATACAGGCAGACAGTACCAGAGGTCTGAGATGGTCAGCAACCCTGTGGTCATTGATGCTTATCTGAGAATACGTCAAACTCGAGACCCCAACTTCATGTGAGTAGCTTTATGCTACCTTCAGATATATCCTGTGATGTTGACACCTGTCGTTTGCACTACCATGTTGTCATTCTTTCAGTTGACAACCTGTTATCTATACTAATTTATTATGTTGAAATAACTTACTAGAATTTTTATATTGACAGTAAAGATTTTACTGAATTTGTTGCTTGACAGTAAACAATTTAATAAATCTTTCTATTGACAGTAAACAATTTGATAGAACTTTGACAGTAAACAACTTGTTGAATCTTTCTGTTGACAGTAAACAATTTCCTGAATCTTTCTATTGACAGTAAACAATTTGCTGAATCTTTCTATTGACAGTAAACAATTTGCTGAATCTTTCTATTGACAGTAAACAATTTGCTGAATCTTTCTATTGACAGTAAACAATTTGCCGAATCTTTCTATTGACAGTAAACAATTTGCTGAATCTTTCTATTGACAGTAAACAATTTCCTGACTCTTTCTATTGACAGTAAACAATTTGCTGAATCTTTCTATTGACAGTAAACAATTTGCTGAATCTTTCTATTGACAGTAAACAATTTGCTGAATCTTTCTATTGACAGTAAACAATTTGCTGAATCTTTCTATTGACAGTAAACAATTTGCTGAATCTTTCTATTGACAGTAAACAATTTGCTGAATCTTTCTATTGACAGTAAACAATTTGCTGAATCTTTCTATTGACAGTAAACAATTTGCCGAATCTTTCTATTGACAGTAAACAATTTGCCGAATCTTTCTATTGACAGTAAACAATTTGCTGAATCTTTCTATTGACAGTAAACAATTTGCTGAATCTTTCTATTGACAGTAAACAATTTGCTGAATCTTTCTATTGACAGTAAACAATTTGCTGAATCTTTCTATTAACAGTAAACAATTTGCTAAATCTTTCTATTGACAGTAAACAATTTGCTGAATCTTTCTATTGACAGTAAACAATTTGCTGAATCTTTCTATTGACAGTTAACAATTTGCTGAATCTTTTTATTGACAGTAAACAATTTGCTGAATCTTTCTATTGACAGTAAACAATTTGCTGAATCTTTCTATTGACAGTAAACAATTTGCTGAATCTTTCTATTGACAGTAAACAATTTGCCGAATCTTTCTATTGACAGTAAACAATTTCCTGACTCTTTCTATTGACAGTAAACAATTTGCCGAATCTTTCTATTGACAGTAAACAATTTGCTGAATCTTTCTATTGACAGTAAACAATTTGCTGAATCTTTCTATTGACAGTAAACAATTTGCTGAATCTTTCTATTGACAGTAAACAATTTGCTGAATCTTTCTATTGACAGTAAACAATTTGCTGAATCTTTCTATTGACAGTAAACAATTTGCTGAATCTTTCTATTGACAGTAAACAATTTGCTGAATCTTTCTATTGACAGTAAACAATTTGCCGAATCTTTCTATTGACAGTAAACAATTTGCCGAATCTTTCTATTGACAGTAAACAATTTGCTGAATCTTTCTATTGACAGTAAACAATTTGCTGAATCTTTCTATTGACAGTAAACAATTTGCTGAATCTTTCTATTGACAGTAAACAATTTGCTGAATCTTTCTATTGACAGTAAACAATTTGCTAAATCTTTCTATTGACAGTAAACAATTTGCTGAATCTTTCTATTGACAGTAAACAATTTGCTGAATCTTTCTATTGACAGTTAACAATTTGCTGAATCTTTTTATTGACAGTAAACAATTTGCTGCCATGGATGACCAGCAGAAGGAGGAGATGAGGAAGGAGAGGAGGAGGATACAGGAGCAGTTGAGGAGGATCAAGAGGAACCAGGAGAAGCCTTTCTCCACCCCACCCCCCAAGAAAAAACCCAAGAAGGAAAAGGAACAGCTTCTCAAGAATTCCAAGGTTTCAAATGTTGGTTCTATGAGCTTTGTTGCTCACTTTATTAACCTTTTTTTGTGTGTTAATTTTTCTTGGCTTGTTTTGTTGTTATATTCTTGTTTTTTATTACAAATAATTTATTCTGAGAGAGATTAACACTAACAAAATAACTTATTTATTAATTAGCTATTAATAATCGTGAATATATGTATTTAAATCAGTACAATTTTTTAAAAATAGTTTATTAAAAAATTTTATTTTACAAATAATTTTTTTACAATAAGCAACAACATTATGTTATTTATGACTTTTGTCAAATTTTTGTTAATTAATCAATGACACTGTTATTTATAATTAAAGTACAATTTTGTGACTTGCAATACAAGTGAATAAAATGTCTGATTGAATGTTGACAGATGAAGTGCGGAGCCTGTGGCCAGATTGGGCACATGCGAACCAACAAGGAATGTCCTATGTACAACACCAGGGGAGCAGGGGCTGGGTCTCTGCAGGTGGCCATGACGGAAGAGCAGGAGGAGGAGGAGGAGAAGAACGTGCCTGTGGACCAGGATCTCATCAATGTTGAGGGCACCAAGATCATCATGTCCAAAACTCTCCTGGAACAGTCAGTCCTTGCTTATACTTATACATTACACAACACTCTGTTACATTATACTTTTTATAGGCATAAAAATTTTAATTTTAAAAAGCATTAGTACATTTATAAAAAGTTTCTAACCATAATATTTGATATTAATGGTTTGCATGAAACTTGTAATGAAATTAGCTTTAGCTTTTAAATAAAAATTCAAATTGGAATACTTAAAAATTTAATTCATGTAAAAACAACATTTTTAAATACAAAAAAATTTTTAATTTCACAGTGAAAAGAGGACAGTTAATTTACTAATATTGCTTTATCTAAGAGTCGTCATCATGTTTACGTTATTTCACAGCGCTGAAAGCATACGCCGCAAATCTCTGGTGCTTAAGGTACCCAAGCAGGCAGTAGAAACCAAGAAAAAGCGCAGGGTCAGCAATATTGTACACTGTGACTACCTCAAGGTAAGGCTGCCCATTGCTTATGATGATGTTTAAAAGTACTTGTGTTTTAAAGTCTTAGAGAAAACATAATATTTGTATATTCTATATTGAGTAACAATTGTAGATTTAGTTTTAAACCAGTTTATTTTTTGTTTCGTTTTTTTGTAGAAGCCAAAACAGTCTTCAAACAGACGACGTACAGATCCACTGGTTACTTTGTCGTCTATCTTTGAAACCATCCTCAATGAACTCAGGAGTATGCCAGATGTAAGAAGTGTCAAGGTTTTAAGCTAACAATAAATAAATTAACTTAAGCACAGAGTATTAACATTGTATTAAATATTAGTTTTTTGTTAATCTTTTTAAATTGTTACTTACGTGGGCATTTGGAAAATAATCTTATATGCTGCTGAGATTTTAAAAAAAAAGAGATACTAAAACATCCGAAAGAAAGAATTTAATAATTTGAATTTATTTACTGTGATTTTCTAATTAGAAACTTACATAAATTTACCTAGACTGCAATTTTAGCTATAATTTTATTTTTTGATGATATATTTGGAGTATCTAGTGTCAATGTTATCACTAGTTCTTATAACAAATTAACTGATTAGCCTGCCCCTTGTTTTTTTTTGTCATAGAAGAGTAGTTGTTATTATTTACTTGGCTAAAAGTGGATGAAACATGCCATTTTGTTAATCTGATTTCTTTTGTAATATATTTTAACAAATAGTAAAATGCGCTCACTGTAGTTAAAAGCAAATTGATTATTGGAGTTAATCCCCTTGTTGTCCAATAGATCCAGCTGTTTCTGTTTCCTGTCAATCAAAAAGAAGTGCCTGATTATTACCGCATCGTTAAACGTCCAATGGACATGCAGACCATGAGAGAGGTAAAGCTTGACAAATTTTTATTAAAGTTTTCTAAGTGAAAGTGATCAAATGCACTGGAGCTTGTAACTTTCACCCAGCTTTTCTATTATGTCAGACGATTGATATGTCTTTAATTTTCTTCCACAGAATGTCAGACAGAAGAAGTACAGGTCAAGAGAAGACTTCCTGTTGGACTTAAACCAAATCATTGAGAACAGCAAGATTTATAATGGTCAGTTGGCTACTGTTAAGTCATGCATGAAATTAATTGTGGTAGATGTGAATAGTGTGGCCTCTGTTACATGTAGCTGCATTCAACTGGATTTCCCCTCTAGATATTGATTGGAAGACTTAACAGAAAAGTTATTTACCCTTTCAGACCAGGTAGATTAGGGTAGATAAAGTAGAGTTTATCTGTTCCTGTGAACTCTGCATGTGAAGGGAAAGTGGTCGCTTTTCCAGGGGTCAGGTACTCATCAGAGCTGAGTGAACTCAGGAACATCTACAGCCTTGAGCCCTGGATCCAAACATGAGACTTTCAGATTTAGCAGTCATGTCTTGTGCCATGTGACCACGCAGTCCTTCTGCGAGACTTAGGTGTTAGATTTTATATTAACATTGAGAAATAAAACTTACAATAAATCACAAATTCACACTTCTACTCTTCTTTCTGTCTCATCTTTTTCTGTAAATTATTACCTTCCACTTAGCTGAGTATTGTTCCTGCGTCACATTATGAAGAGAAATTTTCTGTGTCCTTTAGGTCCAGCTCACCTGCTGACACTGAATGCACAAGCCATGTTGACTCTGTGTTTCCAGAGGTTTGCTGAGGTAAGTTGAGTTTTAGACTTAGCAGTTTACAACCATCAGACGTGAACCCAGAACCTCAACACTATTTCAGGCAACATAACCATACCATTAAAAATTCTGGGACAGGAAAACCAACTATCTGAAACAAATTCCAAAACACTTACACAAACCCATTTTATGACATAAACACTAAAACAATGACACAATTAACAAAAAAAATTACACCAACACCAAAGGCAAAGATACAATCACCAAAACTAAACACTGAACACAATCACCAAAACAATGACACAACCATGTCTGTACCTCCAACAACAATGTCATCAAACCATAACATCTATGCCAACAGAAAGAACAGAAACTGATGCGTCTGGAGAAAGCCATCAACCCACTGCTGGATGACAATGACCAAGTGGCGTTGTCTTACATCTTTGAGAAAATTGTCCTCTCTATGAAAGGCATGGAAACTGTAAGTCTTCTACTGACATCTTTGAATGGTAATAATACTTGTTTGGGGAAGCTCAGCAGTTGTGCAGCCCTATTCTGGTGGATGTTTGTGTATAAACTGCTTGTAACCTGCTTTAAAGATATGCAGTCTAGTGACCTCACATGTATAGCCTGGTTGTGTATTGACTGCATGTGACCTGTATTTTAATAAATTGTGTTGTATTTCTTCAGTCCTGGCCCTTCCACCAGCCTGTCAACAGGAAAACTGTCAAAGACTATTACACTGTCATCAAGCGTCCCATGGACTTGTCTACGCTCCTTAAGGTAGGAGATTCTTTTATTTAACCATTATTAATTAAACAGTAAGACCTTCCACAAATATAAAATATATTGTCCTTAACTGTGATCTGGTCATTTCTAAGTAAAAATACCAATATCTGACCCTCTGCTGTCCAGTGTATACAGCCCTCTGATAAGAGTTTAAAACAGCTGACCCTCTGCTGTCCAATGTATATGGCCCTCTGATAAGAGTTTAAAACAGCTGACCCTCTGCTGTCCAATGTATACAACCCTCTGATAAGAGTTAAAAACATCTGACCCTCTGCTGTCCATAGAATGTCCAGTCCCACAAGTACCAGAGCAAAGACCAGTTTGTGGAAGATGCTGAGCTCCTGTACACCAACAGTCTGCAGTACAATGGCCCAGAGCATGCGTTCACTAGCACGGCTCGTAAGCTGATGGAGGTCTTGAAGGATGAACTCAATGAGGTACACATTTCTTGTTTAATGAACTCAGTGAGGTACACATTTCTTGTTTAATGAACTCAGTGAGGTACATATTTCTTGTTTAATGAACTCAATGAGGTACACATTTCTTGTTTAATGAACTCAATGAGGTACACATTTCTTGTTTAATGAACTCAGTGAGGTACACATTTCTTGTTTAATGAACTCAGTGAGGTACACATTTCTCGTTTAATGAACTCAGTGAGGTACACATTTCTTGTTTAATGAACTCAATGAGGTACACATTTCTTGTTTAATGAACTCAATGATGTACACATTTCTTGTTTAATGAACAAAATGAGGTACACATATTTCATTTTTATCAACTCAATGAGGTACACATTTCTCTTTTGATGAGATTTGAAACAGTATTTAACAATCCTTAAATTGTTGGTTATTGCATAATAGAATTTAACAGAAAGGATTGATTATGTAAAATAACTGTAAAATGTGAATATACCTGCAAAAAGGAATGTTACCAAGTAACATACATATGTTAACTTAATGTAACAGAAGTTTTAGATTATTGACTTATTTTGCCATAATATAAAATAATCTGTATTATGTTTGAAAAAAAGGGAGGTAATGTTTTTCTTGTAATATTCCAGAAAGAAGAGCAGATTGCCCAACTTGAGGCAGAGATCAGTGCAGCACAGGAGGCGGCGCTAGATGCCGCTGACACTGACAGCATGACAGGGACGTCTATCAACAGAGATGACGGCAGCATCTTGGGTAAAGATTTTACATTTCCTTTAAATCATGTTATTTTAAAAACAAGATCACAAAAATGTGCGGACTTCCATTTGGTTTTTATTTCCTCATTCTGATGCCATATTAGGTCTACAATAGACAGCACGGTTTTTAAGTAGGTGTTTTAGTGTCATAAAATGTCTGATAATACAATTTGTCTTTAAATAGACAATTTGGTTTTTAAAGTTGGTGTTTTAGTGTCATAAAATATCTGATGTTACAATTTGTCTTTAAATAGACAATTTGGTTTTTAAATTGTTTTAGTGTTATGAGACATCTGATGCCACAATTATTCTGCAAGTAGACAATTTGGTTTTTAGTTTGTGTTTTAGTGTCATGAAATATGTGATGCCATTTGTGTTTTTCCTATTGTGCAGACACTGAAAGTATGGATGGGTTCAGTGGTGGGACCAAGGACCACATGACCATAGCTGAGGATGACAACAACTCTGCCATGAGATCTTTTGCTGGGGAGTTCACTAAAGTAAGTCTTGGTGTTAAGGGGAGATAAGTAACTGCTGGGTGTAGGGATGGGGAGGCTGCAAACTATTGCTGAAGGAGTATAACATGCTATAATAGTTCTGCTGCACGATTATTGAAAGGGAGAAAATGAGTTGTGAGAAGTGATAACAGGTAATTGGTATATGTTTTAAATCATTATATAGTTGCTTAGGGTTTTAATTAATGGATTGTGAAAGTGGTAAAATTTATTTAGGAAGTTGACAAATAGTCCCAGAGCAATTGTTGAACTAATAACTTTCTCCCATATTTGAAATTACTATCTGTCAATTTTATACCAATTATATTAAGTTGCTAGCTATTAAAACAGTTATCAAACCTTCAATAACACATTTGTTTACATATGAATAAGATATTAATAAAACAAAATAGTTAACGGTGCTGAGCCTCTCATTCTGTTGTTGAGGGTCACACAATTCACTGTAAAGAAAAAAAAATTCTGTATTCGTATCTTTTGACTAGTCACACCATCCAGCTGTTAATTTTTGTCTATCCCCACAGAACACCCAGCAGGCTTCAGATTCTGAGTTTGTGGACATTGAAGGGGATGAGGAGGCAGCATCACGCAATCAGGTCAGTATTTTTTGTTGCTGACCAATGTTCTAGTCATAAAATCTCACTCAAACCACCACAGGCAATAAAAGTAAAATTTGTCAAGGGACAGCGTGGGCGAATGGTAGACTGTAGAGCTCATGACCCTTAACCCAAAATTCTTGAGTTCGGCTCATGGGCTTAAGTCTGTGGCATGTCCCTCAATTCACCCAGCTCTGATGGGCACCTAACTTATGTTGGGGAAACAAAGGCAGCGGGCATAGTGCTGACCACACTATTCCATTGTTTACCAAAGTCATTGAAACAGATGAACACTACCTCATCTGCCTCAAGTGAAGCGGAAAAAAATGAAGATAACTTTTTACAGATTTTTTAAAAATTTTGTAATATGTACCAGATCAAATGTTTTGTAGTGGGGCCCATATTTTCCTCTGAACATAAAAAAAATGAAATTTATTAAAACATTGTGGTGTCTAACATACAAGTGTTATGTTGACTATGGTATCTAACATACAAATGTCGGACTTATCCTACAGGCAAACAGAGAGAACTATGGAGAGGATGGTGAGGATGATGACCTGGCTAAAGACCTTCAGTTGTCTGATGGGGAGGAGGAGGATGATGATGAAGATAACAGTATAGGTAAACAATATGTTGATGCAACAGTATAAAACATTTTCTATCATTTAAACTATTGTGATCTATTTTATCTTTTTTTTTATCGCTAAGAAACTGGTTTAAATGTGTTATATAAGCACTTTTCGATACCATACATAAGTGTAGAAATGATTGATTAAAATTTTTTCCTTTACAGGAGACATGAATGAATCTGGTGATGGTCAGCAGATGGACGAGGAGGTCGGGGGTTATGACGAGAATGCTCGATCATACTTTGACAATCAGGGAGAAGAAATGGTTGAAGGTCAGTTACACCTCTGAAATTCTTTTCTTTATCTAACCTGCTAAGCTTTAGAAATGGAAATATATTTAGTCACGGTCCTGCTTTGTAGCCATTAAGTTTAAAATTTTTATCAGTTTTAAGCATTTTAAAATTTATTACCAACGAAACATAGTTAAAATATTGAAGTGTTTATGGTATTAGTAGGTGCATAACCTCATGTTAGGGAAAGTAATGGCTGTTTTGCATAGAACTGACCATACTGTCACCTCATATGCTGAGGTCACAGAAACAAGATAATTCTACCTCAGGTGCCCCATTGACTGCCGTGTCCGAAAGGATAACAGTTTTGCACATTAATAAAATTTAAAGAAGTCAGTAGCATTGTTTTAATTTGATATTCTACTTGTGTCTTAATTTAAGTTAAGGAAATACCAAAATTTTTGTCTCCCCTAGGTGAAACATATGGTGCAGGGCAGTTTGAGGAAGAAGGGGACAGCTTTGATCCCAGCGAGTTTTTCAAGAACAGCACGCTGGCCTCCGCACAGGCCCAGGCTCAAGCTGAGGGTGGGGTGGACATCAACGATGACCTGCAGATTTCAGACGACAGCGACGACGACAGGAAGGCTGATGCCAGGGAGCAGGAGGAGGAAGAGGAGGAACCCTATCCCATGATTCCAACGGAGAATCAGGCCACGGAGGGATTTGACATTAATGAATATTTGTGATACACTGGCTAAATGGGATAAGATGATAGCGTGCTTGTGGTTTTATGGATTTGTCAGTATGAGTAAGCTTATTGTGTGCTTGATTGGTTCTGCCTAAAGTTGATTGTGCGTGTTTGCTTGGTTCTACCTAAAGTTGATTGTGTGTGCTTGTATGATTCTGCCTTAAGTTGATTGTGCATGTTTGCTTGATTCTACCTAAAGTTGATTGTGTGTGCTTGCTTGATTCTGTCTAAAGGTGACTGTCTGAATCTCCCTCAAGCTGATTGTGTGTGCTCATTATTTACATAAAGTGAAACATTCAAAGTTTAATATGTTTATAATTATAATTATATACAAACTCCATGTTAATATGTTAATACATATCTGTATGATTTATATTTAATGTTATCATTGTTTCACCTTCTAAATATCATTAGTGTGATTGGCACCATTTTAAATTCTGTATCTAGTATCGATGTAGGGAGAAGTTTAGCATTAACTTAGATGCTATCCTAATCCATGAAATGTTTTCATGAGGAAATGAAATGTTTTGTTGAAAACGTGTAACATGTAACCAGCTATTTTTTCTACTTGAAGTTAATGTACCATTTTTTACATTAGAAAAACAATTTCTATCTTTCCCATATTGGGATTGTTGTTTTAGAAAATGTAAAAATGTTTGTCTCTTTTAAATGATATATACCCGAAATAACAGTGCTTTTATTTTTAATGTACAGTGTAAAGAATTTGTGAAAACATGAAGACTTCATTGAAGTTTAATATAGACAAACAATGTAAAATTAAACAACAGTAAAAAAAAAATATCTCGTTTTATATCATTCTTAACCAGTTGAATTTAATTTTTCTGATATATATTTACATTTTATTTTTATTTGTCTGAGTATATATTTTTAAAAGCACATCTTAACACTGCCTTCAATCTAAGGCCGAACTAGTCATACAATGCTAAAAAAAAGTTGTGTCCCTTGACACACAAAAATTCTATAGATTGAAACTACTGGTAAATTGCAAGGGAAATAACTTAGTTTTAAAACACCTAAAACAATGTAGATAACTGGGTTAGGATAAAGAGGTTTACTTTTAAGTTCTTAAACTAACTGCATTTTGTCTAGTCTTTGTTCATTATGCGTGGAGGGGGGGGGGGGGGGGTAAAGATGCTTGAAATAAACGAAACTAATATCGTTAAAATAAACATCAAATGAAAAGTAATACTATAAAGCAACAATTTATTTCTTCCTCTGATCAAGAAGTGTACCCTTTTAAATTTTGGTAATAATACTGCACCTTTTCAGCCCTTAGCTACTTACATTTTTTTTGAAAAACCGACAAAAATAATTTTAAAAGTGAAAAAATGAGATAACTAAAAAAGAAATGCGTGTGTGCCAGGTGTAGAATAAGGTGCGGGTTTTACCTTGACATCGTTTCAAAAAGTTTGAGGTGGGCTAGGCTACCTTGTCATCTAAGTTCTGGCAATAAAACAACTGTACCATCACTACGTCGAGGTGAGCTGTGTTTTTTCCACACTTTTTTCGGTCGGGGGGGGGGGGGGGGCGGACACTGTTAAAAGTATATATTTTCTGTTCGGGGGGCGCTAGACCTTCCTCGGGGGTGGGAGTGGGGCTGAGCCCCCCGAAGAGATGCCTGGAAGAAACTCTGGAGCTGAGGCTTGTCTTGGTTACTGACAAACAGACTCTAGTACCATCACTACATCAAGGTTAGACTTGTCTTGGTAAGTGACATTCTAACAGACTCTAGTACCATCACTACGTCAAGGTGAGGCTTGTCTTGATTAGTGACATTCCACAGACTCACAACTATGTCTTAAAAAAACAAAAAAAACATACGTAATTTTAAATGTTTTTTTAAAGTGTGGGGCGTCTTGCGGAAATGATGCAACACACTTTAAAAAGACGGAAGGGGGAGGGGGAGACATAGGTGCTAGATAAGGAAGTGAGAGTTTTGAGATATACCAACTCACGATATCTACTTCATTTTTTTAAATAAATAAAGTCTGGAAATAACATGTTACGAGTGATAATGGATATTTATTAGAAAGTGCAAATGATATGAAAAAAAAGGTATTGAGGGAAGGGGTTTCTGGCATATGGGCTACTGGCGCAGGGAGGCAGAGGAATCGACTAAATGTGTATATTTTTGTTAAGTCTTCGCTAGTTAAACCTGCCCTGACCGTACGTTAAACTAAGCCTTTAAGACCCAAACATTTCGCGCGACCAGAGCCTGACCCAACTGGTTCCAATCTATCAGCCCCACAGATAGGCAACATGCCAGGCTGATGGTTCGAGTCACTTGCGCATCCTTGCGTTACATGGGACTTACCTCCCCTCCTAACACCACCACCGCTATCTACTTTCCATTGGCGTGTCCTACACTGAAGGTTTTTAAAACTCCACGATAGCAGTGTTTCTTGCAGACATTTTTCTCCAGTAAAAAACTCAAACGTTTAAAAAGTAAAAATTCACTATAAAAATTGCATTTCGTTTGGGGGAGGGTAGGCGTGCTTCAGGTGAGAGGCAGTGCCCCCCTCCCACTATTTCTTCCAGGCAATCTCTTCGGAGGAGGGGGGGGGGGCGGAGCTTGGGGGGGGGGGGGGGGGGGGGGGCTGAAGAAACTGAACCGCCCCCCCCCCCGAACGCAATAAAATTTATATGGAAAATATATTTTTTAACAGTATCACCCCCCCCCCCCGGAAAGTTAGCCCCCCCCGCCAAAAATTTCAACTGACCCCCCCCCCCCCCCCGGAGAAAAAAAAAAGTCTGGAAGAAACACTGCCCCACCCCCAGAGATGCCTGAAAGAAACCACTGCACGCTAGAACAACACAAGAACACAGAATCAAAGCAAGCAGTAACGTAATACACACGATAGCACAATGGCGAAGACGTAACTTAATCCAGAAAGTAGATTGAAGGACTCCGGATACAAAATACGAGCTAATCTTTTGAAAAAATCTGGCCACTACTGGAGACAAAAGTTTCAAAAACTGTCGTGTCAGAGCTATTTTGCTTTCGCGTTTGTTATGTCTTGTGCGCCAGGTACAAAATAGCCACAAAGGAATGCGATAGTATTATATAGTTAATATAAATGTTGGTTATAGAAGTCATTATATATTTTCGTTAGGGGGGTCGTTCATACATAGAGGAGAGGGTTTTCTCACTTCTGTGAAGATCATCTACCTGAGGTGCTGTAGGGGGGGGGGTCAATAAATATGACATGGCACTGGTTTGTATTTCTGAAGAATAAATAAGATGAGAAAAAAAATCCCTTTCTAAATTCCGTTAGAATGTTGGTTATTTTGTGGAAAAGCGTGACGACGTTTCGGAGGGGGGGGGGGGGGGGGGAGTAAACCGTCGTTAATTTATGGACTATCTTTTAGAAAGCATTTTAATATCAAATATAATATTAATAGGCAGTCAAAAAAGGGGCTTCACGCATGGATGATGCAAGGAAATGAGATGGTATCCTGCAAGACTGCAGCATGTATGATACGGCGCGGTCTAGGCTGTATGGGGTGCCCGCAGGTCTGGAGACCACCGTCCAGTTCGTCCACAACGTTGTGCTTGTTGTCCAGTGTTTCTTCCAGACTTTTTTCTCCGGTGGGGGGGGGGGGGAGGGAGGGGGCACAAAATTTTTGGGAGGGGCGGACTAAATTTTCCGTGGGGGACGGGGTTGGGGATACTGTTAAAAACAAAAACATATATTTTCTATATAAATTCCAATTCGTTCGGGAGGGGGGGGGCGCCGTAGATTTTTTTTCCCGAGCCGCCCCCCCCCCCCCCCCCCCCTCCCCCCCTCTTCCCGAAGAGATGCCAGGAAGAAACACTGTTGTTGTCTGACTCCTCCGCTGTAACTAATGTTGAGTAGGTCGAAGAAGAAGAAGGGGTGATCTTCTTTGGTGGGTGCGGGGTGTTAGTTTTCTGCAAATAACACTAATTTCTAGACACAGGCCTACTCTACTGCAATGATGTATTTCCTAATTAGAATTAAGACAACATAGCAAAAGGATTGTAGGTTAATTAACAAGAAAATTAATTGATTTTATACAGAACAAGCATGCATATTATGCTACTAATTATTTTACATTTAATAAAGTTACAAATTTACAGTTAATAAAGTTATGGTTTTGTGTTGGGCTCTATACGTGAGTGGCTGTGTTACATGTTCTTACTCGTTGTTTGATCCATGCTGAAATAAATCGTCTTGTTTCACTTGAGCTATGAGGACATGTTCTAACTAAGCGATATTCGATTCTCATCCAACTCGATACTAATCGTTTAGTATGTCTTTGTATATGGGCAAGCACGCAGATTAGTTTAGAACATTTTTTAAAAAGTGAAATGGAGATGACGTCAGAAGTGGCTTGAGTCCTGACTACACTAAAGGGCAGTTATACTTTCAGACAATTTTCTCCGGGAGAAACTTTCGAGAGTCGGGGGGGGGTGGGGGGGGGGGGGGGGGGAAGAGAGAGAGAGAGAGGAGGGGCATTAATTTCTTGGGCAGGGGATGGACACTGGTTAAAATATATATTTTCTATATACATTCAATTTCGTTTGGATGGAAGGATAGGAAAGAAAGGGGGGGGGGGGGAGAGGGGACGGCGGAGTACGTGCTTGGGGGGGGGGGGGGGTGGGGCGAAGAGTGAAGACATGCCTGAAAGAGAACTCTGATAAAAGAGGCATCCTCAGTTGATTCACACAACTGTAGCTGATTCTTACAACTTTCCTCCACCAAGCAATGCTTTCTCATCTCTCCCTCCCCCCTTTTTTTATCAAAAGATATGACGTCACGAAGCTCCACCCATGAAAATAATCATAATTCAAAAGAAAATTAACGTATTTGTCTCTCTCATTATGTTATGCATTTTTAAGGTATATGAACGTAAACTTGGTCGACATTTACCCCCCCCCCCCCACCCCACCCCCCACCTCCCGTTAGCTTCACCCACGTAGCTATTGGTCACCAAACTCAGCCCCCCACCCACCCACCCTTTGCACACATTGCGTGACGTCATATGTGAGAACAACTTCTAATTATCCATAAGGGGTAGACTAGGCAATCAGATCTGATCAAAGGGCTTGGGGAGTGGCTGATCAATGAAGTGGTCTCCCCTTGTAGAAAACTGAGTCTAGCGCTCACCACGGGGTAAAGTCAATAAATTATAATTAGCTTTTTAAAAATGTATGTGCCGTAGGTGATAAAGTTAATATATTTTTTAAGCCCAAAATGTCCGCGATTCTAAAATATCCATAAATGACGTCGCGCTTTTTTTTTGATAATTTTTATCTACCCCCTTTCCTTTCATCACAAAAAGCCACCCCCCCCCCCCCCCACCCCTCAAATTGAAGTTGATTTTTTTTTTAAAGCATCGATTTTTTTTCTAAAATATTCACTAGGACACGCCGCTAGTTGTAAGTTTAGTTAGAACACACCATTGAGAGTTTAGTTCAGAGTTTCTTCCAGGCATCTCTTCGGGGGGGGGGGGGGGGGGGGGGGGAGGCACCCCCCCCCCCCCCCCCGAAGAAAGTCTACCTCCCCCCCTCCCCGAAAATTTCAAGTGCCCCCCCCCCCCCCCCCGGAGAAAAAAGTCTGGAAGAAACACTGGTTTAGTTAGGTTAGGATATACAAAAAATACAGTTTCTTTCAGGCATCTCCTCACGAAAAATTCTGCCCCCCCCCCCTTCACCCCACTCCCATAGAAAATTTCAAATTCATGTGCCCCCCCCCCTTCCCCGGAGAAAAAAAAAGTCTGAAAGAAACACCGCCACTGACTGTGAGTTGAGTTAGGACACGCCGCTGACAAGTGCACTCGACTCGGGCTCGACTTGGCACACGGTCAAATATTTGCCTTGTAAGTCGGCATCAAAACATCCCCCTGCCACTCCCTCCCCACGCCCTTCGACAAACTACGCTGTTTCCAGGCTGCATTTATTTAAACTGTTTGCTCTCTCGCACTTGCCTGCATATATTTATATAGATCTGAGCAAACGTCTCATCCAGTTCGCCCTGGGATGACCCGGGAACCTTAAGCCCTGTCCTTTAATGTGACATGACTCTCCAATTATTCTTAAAGTAAATCTTACCATGGAATAAATTATCCAGCTTTAAATAAATGCAGATCTAGCAGAGATTGGTGATAGTTATGAAAAAAAAAAACGCTTTGTTTTAAGCAGAGTAGGCAAACAAGACAAACGCGTGATATTTCGTTCGATTAAATTAATGCATAATTTATTTTTTCTTTGTAGACGAGAATAACGAAGTTGTCAAAACATTATTTTTAGTTTATTCACAATTGTTTCCCCCTTCTTTTTACTTGTAACACGTAGATTAGTTACAATATGTAATCAGGCCTAATTAGCTTTAACTTTAATGGTTTAAATTAAATGAAGCATACGATTTTTAAAATTGGAATTGGTTGCTTATGTGTGCTAAATATTACCCCTGATCGAATTTTAATCACTAGAACTAGAAAAGAGAAAAAAAAAAACAACAAAATATCAGAGTTAAGAGACAATCGATAGTCGGTGTTGTTACAAAGCTACTGTCCTTTAATTAACAATTATCGCACGACAGGTCATGTTTGCTTAATTTTGTGGGTGTCCCAACTCTCCCGGATGTAAGGCGTGGTAAGTGGGAAAAATGGCGGACGTCGCAACATCCCAGGGCAGGGAAGATCGTTTACAATGTAGAGTTTCGAGACGCAAACGCAACACTTGTAAAATACAAAAACTTTGTGAAGATATTGCTAAAAATGGTAAAGGCTTTATGCATCTAAAACGCCCAGTTCTTATATCTCATAGTAAACCTTATAGGCCATATGCTTATTTTAATTTTAATCGATACTCTAAATTTAAAGATTTATTTACTTGTAGCTTCATGATACAACTGGCAACCCCATAAAATCTATCGTCTGCTAAGAAATTATTAAGTAATTAATTTGACGCAGTTACAAAATTAACATTGCTGATATTATAACGTGGAATACGTTATCAGTCTTGGAATTTCTAACCAATTTTTACAACGATACTGTAATTGTATACTAGTATTTTATTGTTTATCTCCCGTAAAATAGCAAAATTAGATGGTAAATTATGAACATTGAACTGGCCAGGATTTACAGCGCACCAAATGCCAAATAAATAATTTATTTCGGGCTATGACTTATGAATAAGGTTTTCGTTTTTCCGCTGATTTAATAAATAAATTGATTAAAACAAACCAATTAGTAGGAATTTTTTATGATTGATCCTTTAAAAAGTTATGAAGTACTTAGGATAATTACATGATAGTTCTATAATAAATATTTCTTTAACCAAGTTATCCCTAGAGAATGCTCCAATTAAATTAAATCTAGAAATAATGATATACCAAATATTAGAATCTATCTATATTTATAATGAAAAATTGATATCTGTTTAAGTTTTTAAAATTTAGATAGAAGAAAAGTTAAAAGTATCCAAGGCCTGAGTCTCAACTTGAAAATTTGTATTTATATATTTTATTTGTGTTGACACCAGGACTGCATTTATAGTCCTACATTAAAAACATAAAAACATATTTCTTTTAGGGTTTATAAAAGATCCAATCTCTTACAGATGTAATTCTACTTTCTGAGACAAGTGATTGAGAACCTAAGAATTAAAAAAAATATAGAATTTTCTAGAAGAAGATTAAGTTAGTTAGAACTTTCAGCAAGTGGGCTTTGAGTGAGGAAGGGATGCATTTAAACACTCTTAGCAGGATACTTGATTCATTTAAAAACATACCACCTAGAAAAATAACTTTTTGTTAGATAATTGATTCATGCATCTCCTAACATTTTAAAAAGCTGTAGGCCTGTTCATGGGTTTAGATATCAATCTCTAATATTTAGCTGTTATATTAGTTAACATATATATTAAGCCTACAAAAAAATCACAAGGTAAGTGAATACTTATACACCCACAAACAGCCTGTTTGTTTAGAATTTTTAAAATATATTTCCTTCACAATGTTTGCCTACAAATTGATGTCAATTTTAGTGTTTCACACCATGCATGGCTTGTTACAAGCAACTTATACGTTCTGCTCTAGTAGGTTATAAAAATAGGCACTGTCGAAATCTTGGTCTCGTTCAAAGTTCTTTATAATGATGCAAGCTATGTTATATTTAAAAACTGAACTTTATAAGCCCATGGTAATATACTTAGTCACTATAAATTGTTGATTAGTAGTATTTAATTAGCTTATAGTTTTATACTTTTCTCTTCATCCACAGTTTTGCTTTAAAATATCAATTTTTATTTATTGTTAATGAAAATTCAAGAGAAAACAATATTTTAGTTTTTTGTTTAATTTTCCAATTTAAAAGTATCATCCTGGTAAATATTAAGCTCTTGTTGCCTTTTAAATAAATCTTTTAGAATTACCGGGACAAACTGAACACTAATTTTCTTATCAATTTACTTGTTCTTCCATTAATGAAAAATATTTTTTTAATATCAATTTAGCTTGATTTGGTCACATATTACCAATTATAAAGAACTTTTTTTAAAGAAAAAAAACACATTACTTCCCTTTATTGGCAGTTGATTAAAATCTTTTAATATTTTTATTAGTTCTATTGTATTTAATCTATGTATTAAAATTCTGGCTGATTAGTTTTGAATTTGTGACATTCTTATGTAATCAAATAATGCTGCACTTGTGTAAAGATTTGACTATAAGATTATTACATTGTATTAAGATTTACATTAAACAGTTAACATTTGTAAATTAGATAGTTAACATTTGTAAATTAGTTAACATTGGTAAATCAGACAGTTGACAAGGCCAAATTAGACAGTTAACATTCATAAATTAGACAGTTAATATAGATAAATTAGTTATCAAGGCTAAATTGGACATTTGACATTGGTAATAAATTAGACAGCATTGGTAAATCAAAGTAGCCTACAGATTAGCTTTTTATAAATGAAAGGAATCTGTTTTATATAACCCTCTTGTTGTTAGCTGTTCAATATAAGCTGGAAATGTAGACATTAAGCTTGCTATTAGCAGTAAACAATGTTGTTCTGATAAATTGACTTGCTATTACCCTCTCTCTATCTTTACAATTCAGGTGTTGTGTGGCAGTCCATTTTAAAAACATACTTAAATATTTCTATTTTTTTTGTTTTGTTTCAGACATTAAGGAATTGATAGCTGAAGTCAAAACAGAGTAAGCTTACCTTTTTTCTAATCTCTGCATTTAAGGTTTCAAACCTCATTTGGTTTAAAATAAAAAGACCTGATTAACAAAATAACAATGTTACTGTAAAACTTTTGTTATATCTCTGTCCAGTTAAAATAATGATCTCACAGCCGATTGAAACTTCAGTTATTCTGTTTTAATAAAATACAGATTAAACTGCTGTATTTTTGTGTATTTTTTATAATTTAGGTTCATATTTGAAAATTAACGTATCCTAAAATTTCTATATAATTTAAAAACACTGATATAGAAAAAATTACAGATAATATGTAGTTGCTTCAAATAATGGCTAACATCAGTGGTGTAGGCAGGACTTCGGTATGGATTCCAAAATTTTTTAAGAACCTAAAGCAGTTTTTACGATGTTCGAAATTTTGAAACTTAAAGCTTTGGAAGAGATATAGGTGTGCCTCACCCAGAGGCATAGCGAGGGGGGGTTGGGGGGGGGGGGTGGGGGGTGCGGACTGCACCGGGTGACACCATTTAGAGGGGTGACACCAAGGAAAAAAATAGCAAAATATATAGAAAATAACTTGAAGGGGGGTGCAAATAGAAAGTTTGAGGGGGGGTGCAAATAAAAAATTTGAAAGTTTGTCCCCGGGAAGGGTCGCTATGCCTCTGGGGGGTGACACCATTAAGTGCCGCACCGGGTGACACCCGACCTCGCTACGCCACTGGCCTCACTAATACCTGTAGTGTCTTAACAAAAGACAGCAGTCATTTTTAATGTACAAACCATCCTGTACCTATCCACTGGATGGTGTTACAGTGAATTTTTATATACCTTTTCAGTTAAATGCCAACTACTTTCTCAGTTAAATGCCAACTACCTTTTCTTTATCAGAACAATGACATCAAACATCAACAAAAATTTCAGTGTCAAATTTTTTTTTTTTTACAGCTATTTAAACTATCTTGTTTCAGACCCCTGCCCTATGATGAGAGTTCACTCCCCTTTCTTGATATCAAGCTAAAAGAAGAGTTGGTAAGTGGTCTTAAGATTTTTAAGCCGATGCCCTGCCCCCTGTCTCATCTTACTGTCTACAAAAGACAAGTCTTTCAAATAATAATTTGACAAAAAAAAACCCCACCTATTCATCCCTTCTTTACCTATTTTTTTCAACTCAGTATCCATTTCTGATTATATGTGATGAGCATTTATTTTTTAATCTGCTGAATAAAATACATTGTCAACACATCCAAGTTTATTTTCAATAAAATATTATTTAAAAATATGTAATTTGTAAGCGATGTAAAAAAATAGCCCCAAAAAATAAGTGACAGGAAAACATTAACGTCAAAACATGAGAGTTAGAGATAAAATTTTTGTCCTTTTCATTTTATTTAGCTCCTGGTGGATGTAAACTTTAGACAGGTGTATTCAGGCATTGCAAGCCTGAGCAAACTTGCTGTATATATCGCATAGGTAGGGAGCAGAGGGGTTTGCATTAGATGCTATTTTAGTTTCACTAAATTGGCGGCTGTAATGTGCAGTGAAGTTTCACTTGATATGCTTCCATCCAAGCCAGATAACTCTGTCTGATGTTTTAACTCCCCTGAACTGGTATCTTATTTAATAATTGTAGTCCCTTTTACTCACTAAACACACTATCTTTTGGTGCACACCTATTAGGAGATCTTGTTTATCTCCCCTGTTGTCTTACCTTTATGGTTGTGCCCCTTACAGCAGTGGTGTACCTGTCTTCAGACAACCCCCCCCCCTGTTTATCTGCCTTAAGGTACCTCACTGTTCATCTCCCCTGCTGTCTTAACTTTATGGTTGTGCCCCTTGCGTCAATGGTGTACCTCTGTTTTCAGACCACCTCACTGTTTATCTCCCCTGCTGTCTTACTTTTATAGTTGCTGTCCCTTACATCAATGGTGTACCTATGTCTTAAGGTACCTAGCTGCTTATCTCCCATGCTGTCTTACCTTTATGGTTGCTGCCCCTTATGTCAATGGTGTACCTCTGTCTTTAGACAACCCCATGTTTATCTCCCTTGCTGTCTTACCTTTATGGTTGTGCCCCTTACGTCAATGGTGTACCTCTGTGTTCAGACACCTACCTGTTTATCTCCCCTGGTGTCTTACCTTTATGGTTGAGGCCCCTTACAGCAGTTGTGCACCTATGTCTTCAGGTACCTTCTTGTTTGTTTACCTGTCTTGTATAGACAAAGATGATCTGCACCTTGTCAGATTTTGGGAATACCCATCTGGTCTTGGTTTTAAAAAAAAAAGTTGTCCAAAGAATGTTTCCTTGAGCCAGGTTGATGCTGTTTAATATACTTTAAACAAAAAATTCAGATAAAAAAGTTGTCCAAAGAATGTTTTCATGAGCCAGGTTGATGCTGTTTAATATACTTTAAACAAAAAATTCAGATAAAAAAGTTGACCAAGAATGTTTCCTTGTGCCATGTATGTTATTTAATATAGGGCCTAATTTACAAAGAAATTTGAACCATTCAAATTATGGAAAAAATGTTGGGGTAGAATAGTGTTCGATGTTATAGAGTTTATAGTAGATCTAATAGTATAAAATCGAATTAGTAATGTAGTCTATGTATTGTATAAAATGTTAACTGGGCAGTACAAAATGATAAAATAGCTTCTTGCTCATTCTGAATTAAAATTAAGCTTTCACCCATTTTCTTGACTTTCTATGTTAAATCTGATGTTGAATCAACGAAAATTGACTCTTTACCTTTAAAATAGACAAGTCAGCTTGACTTCAGGAAATGTATATCTGCCCCATTAAAGTCTCACCTATTTAAATGTGATGTGGTGTACTAAAATAAAGTGGGGCAGGTGAAGTAGAATTCACATGTTCTGTGACCTTGGCGTATGAAGGGATAGTGTGGTCAGCACTATGTCCAGCCACCTTTACTTTCCCTATCGTGAGTTATGTCCCCATCAGAGCTGGGTGGATTCAATCACGGTCTATTGACTTGAACCCGGTTTCGAGCTTGAGACTTTAGGGTTAGCAGTCGAGCGCTCTACCGCTAAGCCACGCTATCCCATGGTGTACTCAAGAGATGTGTTTTTCCCGATAGTTTAGTCAAAGATACAACCCTTATTATTAAGTACCAAAGAACCTCCTTTGTTAGATTTGATACACTATCCCCAATCTTTTAAGCAGAAATATAACTTTCGTCTAAAATACCAAAGGACCTCTTTTGTTAGCTTTGATTTGTTTTAGTTCAACCACCACATGAGCAGTTATTGTTTCATTTGTCTTTTCATTTTAAACTTGATTTGTATACAAATTATTCTCGGTTTCATTTCATTATCTATTTGTAAACATTACACAGACTGTCATTTTCTTTTACATTGTTTTTGCACCTTGGTGATAAACATTAGTCAAGACTAGATCTGAACTCTGAACTCTGTAGGTTTATTTAAAGACTGTTCCAGCCTTTAAAAATAGTTTTTTCTCCTGAATGATTAGATCTACACTCCAATGTTGTTTTGGTGTTTAATTTGTTTACACGTGCGGTTGGGTAATTTAGACGACCCCACCGTGGCTGGTTATTGTTTACGATTCTTGAGTACGTGTAAGAACGCCCGCGGGGGGGGGGGGTATCGAATCAATTTCGAATTGCTAGTATCGCTGCACTGGCTCTTCACCTGACCCAAGCGCTTCATCTTATCCGTGCAGTGATACATGTAGAGAAAAAAAATGGCTCGATACGATACTGTACAAGAAAATAGGAAAACATTTTGCACACCCCTCCCCATGACAGAATCCTGGCCTACGCTACTTCAAGTTACAATTCTTATAAGTATTAGTCTTTTAAAGCTACGGTCAGTAACCCTCTGTTTGGTACTAACTTTAAGTCCTAAACGTAAACCACAAACAGCCCTAATCCAAATCGATTCATAAAGTTTAATGTACGCTTAATGTACATTACAATCGTGGCCAGTGGTTCTTAACTTTTTTTAAAGTACCGGACCCCACCATTTTTATATGCGCATTCAACAAACCCTTCTTAATAGTTCTATCGTCCGTACCGACTAAATACGATCGTGAATTATGAGTCGGGTGTGTGTGTTTTAACCTCCGTCGAGCCCCTGAGACACACCGAACCCCTGGGGTTCGATCAAATATAGGTTAAGAACCACTGACATATACTAAAATCATCATATGTGGTTGGGCTAATCGATGTAAAAGGTGTATACGTTGTATATATATAGTATAGAGTCTTGAGTTTACTTTGTGTACGGTGAAGAGAGTGAGAAACATTTCCTTCTGTTTCTTGTCAACGTCCGTGCCAGGGGACAAATATAGAACCTCCCTCCCTCCCTCCCTCCCCACCTCCTTCCTTTATCAGCCTCGCTCTTTAACCTCCAACCCCCACCCCAGTTCACACTGACCTTGACAATCAACGTAAATAACAGGGAGATAATCTTTGCTTACTGCCTTGATTAGATTAACCCTACCCCCTCAGAGATTAAGTAGCTGCCGGCTCGGGGTATTATGAGTAAGTCGTCACCACAAGATTCCCACGTTCGTTGTTTATTTTCGCTTATAAAGATAGTCTTTGCTGCAGATTGTTGATGTCTTTTCTTGGATTAAAAGATTAATTAGAACCCTAACACGGTAGTTGTGATTAAACGAAAAACGGTTATTAGGTAAAGGGGCAATAGTGGTCATTGTCACAAGTCAGGTTAGTAATAGTGAGGCCATTAACTACAGAGACAGCTGAAGAGCTCTATGGGTCGATGACATCCCATAGGCATGTCATCCACACCAAGCCGCCCACATCAAGCCACCCCACACCAAGCCACCCCACACCAAGCCACCCCACACCAAGCCACCCCACACCACGCCACACAAAGCCACTCCACACCACGCCAACCCACACAGAGCCACCCACACCAAGGCACCCCACATCAAGCCACCCCACACAAAGCCACCCACACCAAGGCACCCCACATCAAGCCACCCACACAGAGCCACCCACACAGAGCCACCCACACCAAGCCACCCACACCAAGCCACCCCACACCAAGCCACCCACACAGAGCCACCCACACAAAGCCACCCCACACAAAGCCACCCACACCAAGCCACCCCACATCAAGCCACCCACACCAAGCCACCCCACACTAAGCCACCCACACAAAGCCACCCCACACCAAGCCACACAAAGCCACCCACACCAAGCCACCCCATACCAAGCCACCCACACCAAGCCACCCCACACCAAGCCATCTCACATCAAGCCACCCACACAAAGCCACCCCACACAAAGCCACCCCACACCAAGCCACCCCACATCAAGCCACCCACACCAAGCCACCCCACACCAAGCCATCTCACATCAAGCCACCCACACAAAGCCACCCCACACAAAGCCACCCCACACCAAGCCACCTCACATCAAGCCACCCCACACCAAGCCACACCACACCAAGCCACCCCACACCAAGCCACCCCACATCAAGCCACCCCACACCAAGCCACCCCACATCAAGCCACCCCACACCAAGCCACCCCACATCAAGCCACCCCACACCAAGCCACCCCACACCACGCCACACAAAGCCACTCCACACCAAGCCACCCACACCAAGCCATCTCACATCAAGCCACCCCACACAAGCCACCCCACATCAAGCCACCCCACATCAAGCCACCCCACATCAAGCTACCCACACAGAGCCACCCACACCAAGCCACCCCACACCATCCACCCCACACCAAACCACCCCACACCAAACCACCCCACATCAAGCCACCCCACACAGAGCCACCCACCACATAGTCACCCTCAGTCTGAGGGGTTTTAATCGTTTTAATTAATTAAACAGTGTTTGTTAAAAATTTTAACTGTTATGAAGTACGTTTACAACCCAGATGCTACTAAAGGGTACAAGATTCCTAAACTGTTCAATTTTTGTCTTGTTGTCGTTTCATGTACACTTTGTTTTGATAGTCTTTATTGTCTATGTATAGTTGTATAGGGCTAGGGTACAGTTCTCTTATTGTCAAGGACTGTATAGTTGTATAGGCCCAGGGTACAGTTCTGTTAATATCAAGGACTGTATAATTGTATAGGCCTAGAGTACATGTCCCTCGCCAGCTCAAGTTGCTATCAAATGTAGCAAGGATTGTTTGTACTGAAGCCACGTCCACTAAGGTCAAGTGCGCTGTGCGATGATAAACCAATTGGTTCTTCTAGTGGTGTCAATCTTAAGGTTTGGAATATTTCTTTTTAAATCTGCTTCCTTAGAACGAGGACCTAGAGAAGAATCAATGATAGAAATAACTGCTTACGGGACCATATTTTTAAAGTTCTACCCCCGAATCTCCCAGAAACGGTACAAATTCCGAGGTGCGAAGAATGTGTAAGCCGGTAATGTCCTTTGTTGAGAATCATTGACTGTAAGTAGAGCGGGTCACTGCTGGTCAGTTCTCTTGTACTTGTAGATTGTCTTGTATAGCGGTTCTCAATTCTGGAGTGACTAACTAGAGCGGTTCAGTCACTGCTGGTCTGTTAGTTCTCTTGTACATTGTCTCGTATAGCGGTTCTCAACCCTGGAGCCAACATCGGTGGTCACAGTATTGACAGCTTTGTTAAGGGTTTCTAAGTGTAAAGTAAACATAAGAAATTACATTTTCTTCTTTATTTTGTCCCTTTTTGTACACATTTCTGAAAAAAGGCCCAGTCTTACTAAAGACAATCGGACACAACTGTGTTCGAATCCCTGGTCTTGAAAACTGAAACCATTGATACCCGCCCCTGGTACCTATAAGCTTTATATGACAGGTCAAGTAGAGTTCATCTGTCCAGCGATCACTATAGACACCTTTTTATTTTATTTTTTCTCTCACTATGTGTACTTGGGTTTAGAAGAAAAAGTTAGAAGCATTTCTAAAGAAAACCAGCTACCAGTGTTAGCGCGTGACTAGAAGCCCGTGTTTGCGCCCATAGCTTATGTACTCAACATTGGCATCGCTGTGTTAAAACGTGTTGTAGCACAGCCGTGAAGGGGCTGGGATGTCTCTTCCTGTCTGCGTACATAAGGGGCTGGGATGTCTCTTCCTGTCTGCGTACACAACACAACATGGTACGCTGCACGGTCAGCACTTGGTGTGTATGTGTGAAGGGCGTGTTCACTGGTGCAGGAATCTCTCCAGGAGGAGGGGGGGGGGGCATGTCTCCCTCGGAGCACGTCCATCGTCCCCTCCCCCCACCCCTCTCGGCTGAAATAGATAAAAGGTGTAATTTAAATAAACAAAATATAATATACCAGTGCTACTATGAAGTCGCACCCCCCCCCTCCCCACTGCCTGGAAGTTCCAAAAACACCCTCCTCTCCGTAGAAAAATGTCTGAAAGAAACCCCCTGAGTGAGTTGATTCGTAGGCCTGTCGTTTTCTACTAGTACCATGAAGGTATAGGGCGTGATACACCAGGTCAGTTCCGTGTCAGCATTGTAAGTCCCGTGCAGTAACTTAAACAACACTAAGCCCCATGCTACCATGAAGTCATAAGCCCCCATGCTACCATTAAGGCCTAAGCCCCCATGCTACCATTAAGTCCTAAGCCTCCATGTTACCATTAAGTCATAAGCCCATATGCTACCATGAAGTCATAAGCCCCCATGCTACCATTAAGTCCTAAGCCCCCATGCTACCATTAAGTCCTAAGCCTCCATGTTACCATTAAGTCATAAGCCCATATGCTACTATGAAGTCAAAACCCCCATGCTACCATTAAGTCATAAGCCCCCATGCTACCATTAAGTCCTAAGCCTCCATGTTACCATTAAGTCATAAGCCCATATGCTACTATGAAGTCAAAACCCCCATGCTACCATTAAGTCATAAGCCCCCATGCTACCATTAAGTCCTAAGCCTCCATGTTACCATTAAGTCATAAGCCCATATGCTACTATGAAGTCAAAACCCCCATGCTACCATTAAGTCATAAGCCCCCATGCTACCATTAAGTCCTAAGCCTCCATGTTACCATTAAGTCATAAGCCCATATGCTACTATGAAGTCAAAACCCCCATGCTACCATTAAGTCCTAAGCCTCCATGTTACCATTAAGTCATAAGCCCATATGCTACTATGAAGTCAAAACCCCCATGCTACCATTAAGTCATAAGCCCCCATGCTACTATGACGTCTTAAGTCTCCCCCCCCCCCCCCCATCATGGTACTATTACGCCGTATTTCGAGCCTCAGGACAGCATCGTACGTCCCTTGCGTCAACATTTAACAACACTTAGCACAGCACAAAACCTTTTGTGTTAGGCGCAATTTTCATTTTTAAAATGTTTTTTTTACTATAAATTTACCTAGCTGATTTCTATTAACTCTTGAACCTCACCTGAACAACAGGTTCACGCTTTTCTTCTACACGTGAGGGGGTAGTCCAAAATATTTACACGGAAGTTCTATCTAAGGCTTCTTTTATTTTATTGTTTCTTTAAGACTTCACCGTGTTTACATCCATATGAACATATTCATATTTACTGTATGAAGTGGAAACCCAACTTTCTGTTCAGTATTTACCTACCTTGTTTTTATTTTGATAACTTGAATGGATCCGAATATGGACTCTGAATGAAGAACGTATCTGTTAAACTTGTTTGATTATTGAAGCAGAAAGGACGTGCAATTAGAATCTACGAAACTCTGTTTTGATCGCTGTAGCGATTCACAATTCTTTGAATAACTATTAGATCTACGTAGGCCTACATTTGTTTTTCACAACTAAATTTATAAATATTTTTTTTGCAATAATTTGAGCCGCTGTTTGGCTTGAATGAAATAACAAAATAAGAATAAATATTTGTCGATAGATACCGCGAAAAAATTTCATCCTGCGCCAGTTTATTTTCAAACGCCTGCTCGCTGTTTTTCTATGGTTCAATTTTGCTTTTTCAAATATTTTTTTTCATTTTTATTGTTGTCAACTGGCTAAAGAATAGAATGTCTTTGTTTATAATAGATGCCCCTTGCCGAACAGCTAGGCGGTTATTTTTTGCCTCCCGTTACTGCTTACTTCCCCTGGATGTAAACAAACCTTCCATCACTCGCCCGGCCCGTGGGACGCGGTGATTTCTCTCGGCTCAACCTGGTCGTCCCACGCCCCTTGTCAGGTATCCAGGCCACAGGCTGAAAATAACCAACTTCCTCTTACTAACCCCACCCACCCCTCCAACACCCCCACCGCGCAAGACTCAAGGAATGGGTCGTTATCTTAATTTTACGCTAATCACAGGATGGTGTGATGGACTAGACCTGGGATGATAGACTAGACCTGGGATGATGGACTAGACCTGGGATGATGGACGAGGGATGATGGACTAGACCTGGGATGTTGGACGGGGGATGTTAGACTAGACACATGGGATGTTGGACTAGACCTGGGATGGTAGACTAGACACATGGGATGTTGGACTAGACCTGGGATGGTAGACTAGACACATGGGATGTTGGACTAGACCTGGGATGGTAGACTAGACACATGGGATGATGGACTAGACCTGGGATGATGGACGAGGGATGATGGACTAGACCTGGGATGTTGGACGGGGGATGTTAGACTAGACATGGGATGTTGGACTAGACCTGGGATGGTAGACTAGACACATGGGATGTTGGACTAGACCTGGGATGGTAGACTAGACACATGGGATGTTGGACTAGACCTGGGATGGTAGACTAGACACATGGGATGTTGGACTAGACCTGGGATGGTAGACTAGACACATGGGATGTTGGACTAGACCTGGGATGGTAGACTAGACCTGGGATGGTAGACTAGACACATGGGATGTTGGACTAGACCTGGGATGGTAGACTAGACACATGGGATGTTGGACTAGACCTGGGATGGTAGACTAGACACATGGGATGTTGGACTAGACCTGGGATGGTAGACTAGACCTGGGATGGTAGACTAGACACATGGGATGTTGGACTAGACCTGGGATGGTAGACTAGACACATGGGATGTTGGACTAGACCTGGGATGGTAGACTAGACCTGGGATGGTAGACTAGACACATGGGATGTTGGACTAGACCTGGGATGGTAGACTAGACACATGGGATGTTGGACTAGAACTGGGATGGTAGACTAGACCTGGGATGTTAGACTAGACACATGGGATGTTAGACTAGACCTGGGATGATGGACGAGGGATGATGGACTAGACCTGGGTTGATAGACTAGACACATGGGATAATGGACTAGACCTGGGATGGTAGACTAGACCTGGGATGGTAGACTAGACACATGGGATGTTGGACTAGACCTGGGATGGTAGACTAGACACATGGGATGTTGGACTAGACCTGGGATGGTAGACTAGACCTGGGATGTTAGACTAGACACATGGGATGTTGGACTAGACCTGGGATGATGGACTAGACCTGGGATGTTAGACTAGACCTGGGATGATGGACTAGACCTGGGATGTTAGACTAGACACATGGGATGATGGACTAGACCTGGGATGATGGACTAGACCTGGGATGATGGACTAGACCTGGGATGATGGACTAGACCTGGGATGATGGACTAGACCTGGGATGTTGGACTAGACCTGGGATGATGGACTAGACCTGGGATGATGGACTAGACCTTGGATGATGGACGGGGGATGTTAGACTAGACACATGGGATGTTGGACTAGACCTGGGATGATGGACTAGACACATGGGTGATGGACTAGACCTGGGATGATCGACTAGACCTGGGATGATGAACTAGACCTGGGATGTTGGACTAGACCTGGGATGATCGACTAGACCTGGGATGATGAACTAGACCTGGGATGTTGGACTAGACCTGGGATGATCGACTAGACCTGGGATGATGAACTAGACCTGGGATGTTGGACTAGACCTGTGATGATGGCCTGGACATGGGATGGTTGACCAGACCTGGGATGGTTGACTAGACCTGGGATGGTTGACTAGAACAGGGATGATGGACTAGAAATGTAAATTGGACTTAGGGCGATGAGCTCGACAAGATGAACTGGACTAGCTCTTAGTGGACTAGCAATGGGATGACCTTTTGTTGCTGTACTCTAGAAATGAACTAACCCTGAGTAAACTATCTCTGAGGTGCTGGAAACAAAGACGATAGTGCAAACTGTACAACCTAATCCAACCGTTCTTCCCATGACGTAACAGCAGTATAAAAACTTCTACTCTACCTGAGGTTGACAGCAGCAGGGGAGTGGGTGAAGGGAGGGGCTGGGTCTACTGACGTCAGAGTTCTGTTTCTCGACCTGAAGTACGTCCAGTGTTAAATGCCT
Source organism: Physella acuta (assembly GCF_028476545.2). Taxonomy (NCBI): domain Eukaryota; kingdom Metazoa; phylum Mollusca; class Gastropoda; family Physidae; genus Physella; species Physella acuta. The sequence goes on from NW_026733246.1 coordinate 62,796, forward strand.
AAGATGCGATGGAGAGGGTTTCATTAAACACAGCTCGGCTAAATTTAAACGTATGTCAGTTGGGCAAATATTTTCAGAGGCGGCGGAGAGGGGTGGGCTTGTATAGTTGGATGACGTTGTGACGGGTTTAGGTGCCGGTACTGGGCTTGTTAGGTTTTCGTTTATGTTTATCTGTCTATTTTTAGACTTGTCATCTCAAATTTTTACTCTCCTATAAAAAAAAAAAAGAAAAGAAAGCAGAAAAAAAAATATTAAAAAATTGAAATGTTGATAGATGAAAAAATGCCAAAAATAATAAAAACTTTAAGTGAATTATTTATTACGTCACAAACGTTACGCCTTCGCAGAACTACGGTTTAAAGAAAAACGTTTTTTTTTTAAAACTTTTCTTGAACATTCCAAGATTTGACAAAGGTAAAAGTAAAAAGTGAAAGGTACGCTGAGGATGAGGGTAATCAGGCTAATGTTTACTGCCGCGGCGGCTTTAGGAATGTGTATACCCCTCGACTAGAGAGTTGTGTCGTAGAGAGTAGGTGTTAGTCGTAGGGTCTTTGCTGTTTGGTGCCATCATAGGACTCCAGTAAATATATATATATATATATATATATATATATATATATATATATATATATATATATATATATATATATATATATATATATATATATATATTGTTGCTTGTTTTTAAATTCTTGTCACTACATATTATACTCTTCAACATTTACAGTCTGTTAAATTTTTGTTCTGACCTTGGTTATTTCACACTAAACAAGACCTTTGCAATTAGGTTTTTAACCTTTTAAAAAAAACATGTTCATTTATCATAAAAGCTGTGTTTAAAGTTTATGTGCGTGGATATCTACAAGTCATGGGGTGCAAAATGATTGTTGTGTTACTTATCTTCTGTGTAAACTTTTTCCAATTTTAGTTTACGGCGCTCATAAATCGACCGGTGCACACCCGTGCTGTGCTTTTGATATCCGGCTGTTGGGGGAGGGGGGGGAGGGGGGGGAGGGGGTGGTGAGTCGGGACTTTTCATTCCTATTGTTTACTCGTTTCCGATAGTTCAGTTATAAAAACAAATGGATTTTTTTTTTTTACTTTTTTCAACTTGATTCCTTGTCCGAAATTTCGTCGTGTCTGACTCATGGAATCTTGCAATTACCCCCCCCCCCCCCCCCCCCTTTCCCGGCACGTGTGAAGCATATTTTTCAAATTTAGAACAATGCTTTGTTTTGTTTGTTTTTTTACTTATTTTTTTATACGTAATATTCCTTGTTACATGAGTTAGGAGAGACCAGCTGAGAAGTATTTGATAATCTCATCCAAATTTGAATCTCATCCAAATTCATATCTCGTTCAAATTCGAACCTCATTCTTATTCAGATGTCGTTCAAATTTGAATCTCATCCAAATTCTAATCTTGACCTTATTCGAATCTCTTTCAAATTCGAATCTCATCCGAATTCAAAGCTCGTCCAAATTAGAATCTCGGCCTTATTCAGATCGCATCCGAATTCGAATCTCATCCAAATTAAAATTCGTCCAAATTCGAATCTCGTCCAAATTCGATTCTCGACCAAATTCAAATCTCGTCCAAATTCGATTCTCGACCAAATTCAAATCTCGTTCAAATTCGAATCTCGACCAAACTCGCAAGATACAGGCTTACAATCAGACTCTCCGAGAACTCCTATACGTAGCAAGTGAGGCAATGACGTAGTTTTACTAGCAATCGTTGACTGCAGTGATATAACTATTTCAGCTTATTTTGTAAGCAGATAACATTGTTGGTTAAAATACCGTTGTGTAGTTTTATGGGTCGTCACGCACTTGACTTTAGCGCAGGTGTGCTCTCTGTCAATGAAGCGGTGGATAGAGATGCGAGGTAAGATTCATTTCGTTAAGGTTAACAATGTTGAACGTTTTATGTTAGAGTTCCATTATTGTTGGGGTGGAATGCGTTGTGACTTCACTTTTGACAGAACTGTAGCAATGAGATGCCATAGACATTAGCACTTAACCTGGGTTCGGTTAAACCCCAGGGGTTCGGTGTGTCTGCCTCAGGGGTTCGGCGTAGGTTTAGACAGATGCACGGCTCCTATAATTCACCATCGGATTTTGTCAATGCAGACGATAGAACCATTAAGAAGGGTTCGGTGAATGATGCGCATAAATATGAAACTGTTAGGGTTCGATACCACCAAAAATGTTAATATATGAAACTGGTAGGGTTCGATACCTCCAAAAAGGTTAAGATATGAAACTGTTAGGTTTCGATACCTTCAAAAAGATTAAGATATGAAACTGTTAGGGTTCGATACCTCCAAAAAGGTTAATATATGAAACTGTTACGGTTCAATACCTCCAAATAGGTTAAGATATGAAACTGGTAGTGTTCAGTGAATGCACATACACATAATACTGTTAGGTTTCGATACCTCAAAAAAGGTTAAGAAGTAGTACCCTAAGGTTGATCCACCTTACCACTTATTTGACTAACCCTGGTGGAGTTTATCCATCTTTTCTGGTGCCATCAGCGTCACGTGACCCAGGATTTCCATTTACGTAACCTGTCAATCATCCATAGGAATGTGTTTGTAATGAATCGTTGTACACTAAAAACAAGTGTTGATATCTTATATCATGCCAACAGACAGTGCGAAGCCGAAATATTGTTTTCTTTCTTCTTGTTTAATATTTACAACTGATAAAATATTTACCCCTTGTTAAACATTTACCCCTTGTTAAACATTTACAACAATATTTACTATTTGTTAAACATTCACCATTCGGTTAAACATTTACCACTTGTTAAACATTTACGCCTTGTTAAAAAAACATTTACCATTCGTTAAACCCTTAAGCTACCACAATTTTATGTGCGATAAAAATGCAATTGCTGCATGCTTAAAATCGAATGTCCTTATGTGCCATAGAGAACAAAAATCAGCTAAAAAGAACCAAACACTTTAAACCTGTGTTTCATTATGTGCGGCGAGTGTCACTATATTTTTTACACCCTCTGTCAACGTCAGTCGCGTTTCTTTCCCGACCTGCATTCTACCTGCCTATACAAGACCCACCCGTCATACAGGACCCAACCACCCGTCATACAAGACCCACCCACCCGTCCTTACAAATCTCTTGTCTCTAATTATGGCACTTGTTCTATGGCAGACTATAGAAATACTTCTTCTTCTGCGTTGCTTTTGAGGCTTTACTTTGATTAAGCCCGAACGTACTCCACAAAACCGACTCTTTTTTTGTGTGTGCTAAAATTTAAACTAAAGAGCGTATTGAGTCACATTATGATCAGAATACGATATTTTATATCAATGATATACTGGCATTATATTAAATTGAAAATATTCTTTAACTTGTTTTTGTTACATGTTAAAATACTAGCCGTATAACATTGTAAATGCCCTAATTATAATATTCTTAAAATAAGTGTCATTTAAGATAGAAAAGGATTCGAACACAGGGTTGGTAGTTGTACGGACAGGGGCACTACATTTTTGTGTCCTGTCTGGGCCACACCCACTCTCTAGATATTTGTGGCAGCCAAGGCCTCAATACATCAACTCTAGTTTCAACAGGCGACACTGTTTCTGAAGATTACTTAATGGAATAGCGTGGATCTATAGACAAGCATTGTTAAAACAGAAGGTTATGATGGTGAAGATTACTTGATGGAATAGCGTGGATCTATAGACAAGCATTGTCAAAACAGAAGGTTATGAGGGTGAAGATTACTTGATGGAATAGCGTGGATCTATAGACAAGCATTGTCAAAACAGAAGGTTATGAGGGTGAAGATTACTTGATGGAATAGCACGGATTTATAGATAAGCTAGCGGGGCTCATCTGCCCGGGGTCCGAACTCGGGACTTGTTGGATACGCCCGCCTGACGACGTACCCTACCCGGCTGTCAATTAGGTCATAATGCGACTAAGACTAGCCTAGTGTTCATCTCTGGTATGTCGGATTTATTTTCAATGTTGATAGATACTATCTACTCATATTCTACTGTTTACAAACTAAAAGGTATGTTACCAAAACAGATGTTATAAGCATCGATATGTTTTAGATTATAAATTTAAGATTTTCGGCGAAAATTAATTGTTCAATACAAATTTCAAGTCTTTACTTTGTAATTTACCCCACGTTCTTAAAATTTTTGAACCGTCAATTAATATAAATATCAATATTTTACAATAGCTACATGAACTACTAGTATACTGCTGTTGGTGCCCCGTCCATCGAATAATACACGTCTTAAACTCAAGCATCTCTTAGAGCAGTGGTTCTTACCCTGGGTTCCATCGAACCCTAGGGGTTTTGCGAGTCAGTATCAAGGGTTCGACGGAAGTAAAGATACACCCAACTGACATGATTAAAGATCAGAATATGTCAGATCGGACGATTTAGAAGAGTTCAGTGAATGCACTAGTGAAACTGGTGGGGTTCGGTACCCTTAAAAAGGTTAAGAACTACTGTTTTAGCGCCTACATTTGATAAGAAATGTCAATATTTTAAAATAATAGTTACATAACCTACCAGTGTAGCCCATGTAGACACCTGGTGCCCTATCCATACCTCATGACCCCGCGCCTTCTTTAAGATTTTAATATCGAACTTAAAAACGGTTCAAATATCGTCCCCCACTTTTTCCTTCTTCAGACTTCAAACTAGCCTTCGCAGGTAACTTCATGGGACAGTGATCTCGCAGGTAAATGCTTTAACCCAGCAACGTATTCTTTTGTTAGACCTGAATACACTTTTTGTCATAAAAAAGGTAGCTACGTTTTTTTTTTGTAAGTGTCTGACATTTTATTAGGAGGAAGGGAGCGGGGATATTAGCCTGCACTGTTTTAAACGATGGCCTTAAAAAAAAATTTTTTAGTGCGTACACGGAGCAAGTAAATTACCCAATATCCTCTCCCGGCTTCCTTTCCCACATTGTCAGGGCGCCATTACGTCAATTGTGCTCTGGTTTGGAACAATTTACTTTCGTGTGTGCTGGAAAAAAAACCGCTCCATGACGCCGTTGTTGAGGTAGGGGGGGGATGGATCTTTAAGATTATGTCTCATGTCATGGAGTGTGTGGGAGGGTGTGTGTGTGGTGGGAGGGTGTGTGGAGGGAGGGGGTTGTATGGAGGCATAGGGGAGGGGGGGTTCTTATCATATGGTTCAAACCAGATTACTTCAGTGTTGATACTTGTTGTGTGTTCTGATAAGGTTCATTCAATTTTGTTATCTGTTATTTAAAAAAAAACAATACATCCACATAGGGCATAGGTTAGGTTAGGTTAGCCAGTTGCCCCTCGTTGGACGTAAGTTGCTGACAAGAGCTTTCCAGGCATCTCTGTCCCGGGCTAGTCTCTTCTTCTGTCCCCGGGTTTCTTCTTCCAGGTAATCCTTGATCGGTCTCTTTTCTTTTTTTTCCCAATCATCCAAATGATAGTCTAATATTTTCAAGTAAAAACAGGCTCATTTCTAACAGTCCCAATAACATGGCTCACAGCGACGCAAGCTTATGTAGTGCGGTAGTGTTTTTGTCCTTAGATAACATAAATAAACTCTAGCTTTCCAGTATGTCTGGTTTTCCTTTAGGTTAATGGTTTTTCTACTGTCAAAACCACCTTTGTACCTCATCATTGCTCAACGTTGCAAACATTTCCCAAAACTACCAAGTTCCTTGCTCACCTAACCATATACTTACTAAATTTTCTTGTCATACTCGAACAGCGTCTAACACCCCAAGATCCCGACACCCGGAAACAACATATTCATTACCCCCCCCCCCCCCCCCACACTATCAACTGTGCTCCTATTTATACCCTATGTCACGCCTTGTGGCCAGGTCTAGCCTGGCTAAGGCCACGTCGATCACACTCCAGCGATGACGTAAGTCTTCTAATTTTCACCCATTTGTCACCGTCCAAACGCGACTCAGAAGGTGACACAAACCGGATGTGTGCTCTAAATGACACGCTCATACTCCGTGTGTTCTCTCCTTGACCAGAAGTAACCAGTGATTCTTTCAGACATTTTCTATGTGGATTGAGGGGGGGGGGGGGGGGTAGGGGGGGGGGGGGGGGGGTTGGGGGGCTTACATTTCCAGGGAAAGGAAGGAGGGCGGACACTGGCAGAAATATAAAGCTTCTGTATGAATTGTATTTCGTGAAGTAACTCGCGTTAGACTTGCTTCAAGGAGGGGACACTCTACCCCCACTCTCTCTCAAGAGATGCCCGAAAGAAACTCTTAATATAACTTGCGTCCTTTAACATTAATCTATCCATAAACGTTATATTAATACTAGCTTATACCCGTGCTTCGGTACGGTATTCTCCAGCTTTGACAAAGGGGCTATACCGAAGACGGAAAAATGGACGGAAAAAAGAAATGACACACTACCTGGCGGTTTATATTATAGATTGTCGTCTACTTGATTCGCCTCATAATCAATACGTTGTATTGTCGATAGGTTTCATGGATAATAATGGGTTAAGCCTCCGGTTAGAATTATGCTAACGTTTAAGTTATGTGGAACTGAAGTATTGGTAGATTAGAAGAAATATTGGTCTAGATTGAAAACCACCGTTATGTTTCATTGATCAGCTAATCCTATTATAAAAAAATCAATATAATAAAAATCACTTTTACAAAGGAATTTCCTAATACTATTGTAAAGACAAAAACGAAGCGAGAAGTTTCGACAAAAGAGTTCGTCCAACGAAACAGATTGCGTAATGACTGGCTTTCTTTTTTTGGTGAGGGGGGGGATCATGCCCTATAAATGTATGAATAGTTTGATAGCCAAAATTGTATTCGGTAGCTGATCGTCCAGTGAACTACAGTACAGGAAAGCAAGCCTTTGATTGACCCAGAAAATCAGTCGAGGTTTGAACATTTCATCAGTCTAATCCGGCTTATCAGTAATACACTCTCTCACCTTGTGTTTGATCTATTGCAGTGGTTCCCAACCTTTTTCGAGTGGCGACCCCCTTTTATAAGAAGTAAGTGACCCGCGACCCCCATAGAATTAAAAAGCCGAAATTAGTATGGAAATTAATAAGCACTAAAATAAGATTTTCTAGTAGACTTTCAATATGAACTACTCTTGATAACTGTTTTAACAGCATGAGTAAAATTTCAAACTATTCGATAAACCTTCGTGGTTAAGTTTTTAATTTTTAAAAAATTTTGTTAACGTCAACCTATGTCATTATAATTATCTTAATTTTGTTTTTAATTAAAGAATAGTGTTGAGAATATATTCTCGAAAAGTCAATCAATTTTACGTTTGGGTATGAATGGTGAATACTACACCAAAATTGTCTGCAGTTTTTCATCTTACTCGGAATCATTCTGCAAATCAAAGAATTCATATTGTAATTCATCGGGAATGCTGGCAACATCAAGGGAAGAAGAGAATGGGTAATGCGTAAATGCAGATTCTTCTTTTTTCAGCTCAGAGAAATAGCGATGCAGTTCGTTTTCAAGAGATTCAAGATGCCCAGAAATCGCTTCTTTCAAAATTTTAATTATCTCACAATAAGATTCATCTACCACACTGCAGAGTTTCTCAAATGTACAATATTTCCAAGATTTATTTTCTTTACCGATTTTGCAGCTTTGATAAAAATGCCCCGAGATTATAAAGTTATAATATTCGTACATTTTCCCTCAAGCTTCAGGTTAAGCTTATCTTGATGTTCGAACACATCCGCTAGGTATGATACTCTCTCCAACCACTCTATGTCGTTTTAAGTATACCAAAAAGTCTTGTTTCCTTTGCACTTCCAAGAACAATCTGATTTCAGATTTCAATTCAAAAACACAATTTACAACATTTTGTTTGATAGCCAGCGTACTGAAGTGTAGAAGAGCAGAACCTCGTGATCTATATTGTTTTTGCTCAGTTCTTTGAAGGCTCCAGAATTTATATAATTTACGACTTGTACTAGCAATGGACTCTTGATGTCGATTGGTTAGGGCAGTGGTTAGGGAGCAAAATCTTTTCTGTTTTCTGAAAGCCCGATTTTGAGCTAAACATAGATGGCGCACCATCCGTACTAACCCCCACAGCCATTCTAACCCATTTTAATCATGCAGTTTCAATAAAGGTATTTATTTTCTCCATGCTATCTTCACAAAAGAGCAACTCTTCTTTGCTATCATCTGAATGAATATAGACACAGATCAGCAACTGCGAACACAAACTCACGTCTGTTGGTTTATCAACTTGAAAAGCAAACAATAGTGAACGCTTAACTTCAATAAAAAATTTGTTATTTAACATTTAGATATCCACGTACATGCAGCGTTTAATGAGATTTTCCTCTATTGTTTTTTTTTTTTTTTTTTTTTGCTTGGCATTTTCTATCGAGACTTCATTTGATGCTTGCACTAATGCTGGTGAAAACTTCCTGTTCGATCAAGTCTCTGGCGTTTGCAATTAGCTTCTTACCGACGAAAGAACTCCATATATTTTTTGGTGTGTTCCAAATGACTGTCTCAAATGGCGTTTTAGTTTTGAAGATTTCATAGATTCGTGACTGAGAACAACTTTGTACAGTGCGCTTTGTTTCTTCTCTATTACATTTCCAGTGATGCTAATGAAGCCGTATTTCAAAAATTCTTCTAAATATTTATTTTTTGTTTCAAATTACTAAAGTTTAGTCTACCAGTTGGCGACCCCCCAGAAAGACCTTGGCGACCCCCAGGGGGGTCGCGACCCCCAGGTTGGGAACCCGTGATCTATTGGTTTTCTCCCTTTGTCAACCTTTCTCCCACGTTTTCACGAAGGTGTTGTATTGTATATTACTTTTTGATCGCTACCTCTCTACTATATATCATTTCTTAGTGCTTGTAAACTGTTTTGTATAATATATATATATATATATATATATATATATATATATATATATATATATATATATATATATATATATATATATATATATATATATATATATATATATATATATATATATATATATATATATATTCTATATACACATATATACACCTATATATATATATATATATATATATATATATATATATATATATATATATATATATATATACTACATAAACGCACATACACATTTGGGAACACACACACAAACATATAGATAATTTATGCGTGTGTGAACTTGAATCCTAATTTACCTAAGCCGTGACAGCAAAGACGTCATCACCCCCAACACCTGTTGACCTCTGCCCTATAAACTTTAAGCTGCGGGCTAGTCAAACTCTCGCCCCGAGTTCGAGCCCTCGCATTTGACCCTCGGGTTGTGCATGTGGCCTGTGGCCTAACGATCAATTTTCAAATGGGTTCCACTCTCGTGACATTTCCCCCTATCATCCAGCTGGTGCTGGTGTCGCTGTGTCCTTTACTACATGCCGCCTACGCTGTTGTTTCATGAATGGGAAGAGATAGGGGGGGGGGGGGTGTTAATTCAGTTAATGCTTAGGCCTTTTGAAAAGAAAGTGTCGTACATGTTTTGTGTTGTGTGGGAGGGGGCACAAAAAGTGATGAGTAGGATATATCAGATTATTGCTTTATAAATCTGGTTTGGGAATCAACGAAAGGTCTAACCCTTCATTGTTGCTTATGTCAGCGAAGGTGTCACTTTGAATTAAGTCGTGAAGAATGTCTTGTACATCGTCCTGTAAAATGTCCTACATATTGTCCTACACATCGCCCTTCAAAATGTCCTACATATTGTCCTGTAAAATGTCCTTCATATTGTCCTACACATCGTCCTTCAAAATGTCCTACTCATTGTCCTAGAAAATGTCCTGCCAATCCAGTGTTTCTTTCACACTTTTTCTCTCCGGGGGTGGGGGGGGGGGGTGGGGAAAGGGGCCTCTTGATATTTTGGGGGGGGGGGGGGGTGAAGGTGGACAATATTTTCCTGGGGGGGGGGGGAGGGGACACTGTTAAAAGTATGTGTTTTCTATATAAATTACATTTCGTTGGGGGGGGGGGGTGTTCGGGTTAGGCCTGTCTCCCCCTCCCCCTGGAAAGAACACTGTGCCAATCGCCCCGTGTTGCCCTCGTCATTATCCTGCCTGGACCTCGTCAGGCCTATTCTCCCCAAAGTGTCCTGCGCACTGCCCTAACAATGGTGTCACACTGACTTCACCAAATGATGACAGAATGCACAGAGACAACACCTTCACGTAACGGGATTCTACTGTTAAGCACACACACACACACACACACCCCATACTCGCTACTTTTTTTTCCCTCGGAGATGGGAGTAAATATGGGGTTGGTCTCCAACATATTGCTTAAACTCGCTTTTTTTTCTTAACCAGACTGAGGTAAATATAGGTTTGGTCTCCGAAGTTCGTTGAGGTTTGGCTTCTAATCCCCTCATTAGCATATGATTAGTCCTGACGTAGAGGTTGCGTCATTCTGCTAAAGTGACGAATAGGGCTTGTCATTAATGTCACTAGTGTGATTTTTTTGTGAGGAGTTTCCTCGATCTCTGATGGGGGACCAACCACTGCTCTAATTAATTAGACCGCGGTTGGTGTGTCTGAAATACATGCCCAGACAATTAGAGAAAGTTTCCTCTATATCTGAAGAGGCCCCCACACCGCCCTTGTCAGCCCAAATTTGGTGTGTTTGCAATAAACCCCCCCCCCCCCCTTGAATTAGAAAGTTTCCTCAATATCTGATGGGGCCCCCACACCGCCCTCGCCAGTCCAAATTTGGTGTTTGCAATAAATCCCCCCCCCCCCTCCTCACCCCCCCTGAATTAAAAGTTGCAGCGTCTCACAGGACGCGCCTATCTCGTGCTTGGTATTGACATCGCTGACGTCACTAGCACTACGTGCGTAGAATCCCATTCAAGTTTACCTTGCGCTGATCAGCCCTGCAGTACCATAGAGACCTCTTAAATCATTTCGTACAGAGTTTCTTTCTTTATAGGTTTTAAAATTGTATTTTTATAATTAACTGTTCTCGGTTTTCAAGATCTGATTTGTTCTCTAACTCTAAACATAAAATTAAGTCACCAATTAATATTATTTAGTTGGCAACATATTTGAATCATAGACACGAAGTAGGCAACTGTATACAGTTATAATACGGCCCAGATAAATCACTAACATTAACTGTTTGTTGCTAAAGTAAACAAGTTTAGATATATTTTATCGTTAATTTGGTTGTAGTTTTAATAAAATAGGCTGATTTAAAGAAATTTAAAAAAAAAAAGATTTTTTAGTTAAAGGCAAATTTCTGTATAATTGATCTTATCTTGTGTCACTCCGGCATATGAAGGAATATATTTACCAGCACTATGCCAATCCGCCTTGACTTTGAGTTAGGTATCAGAGCTGGATGGACGTTCTAAGGACTCGAACCTGGATTTGATCTTAGGACTTTTGGGTTCGCAGCCGTATACTCTATCACTCTATCACTCAACCACGCCTTCACATATAAAACAAATTTTACTGCCATTTATATCTCTGTATTGACAGTGTAAATGTGTATCTAACGCCCATGTCGGCTACTTTAAGACCTGGACATGTGAAGCTTGGGACAAGTTGACTGGGGGAAAAAAAACTGGTCCAAAAAAAACTGGTCCAAAACCGTATGGAGGGCCCTTGACACGGCAGTGTTCCGGCCCTTGTGTTTAAGTTTGGGCGTTGTCTTGTGTGGCGGCACACAACAGACCGGGGCGTTGGCCGGGGCACACCCTGCGAACTTTACCTGGCCCGTGGGGCTTTGATCAAGCCGCCGCGCGCTGACCTGTCCTTCGTTTTCTTAACCTCAAACAGCTCAAGGTCATTGGCGAGGGAAGGTCGGCCCCCGGTTCGTACTTGGTTAAAAATATTACAAGTTCATTTATGCGAGCGAGATTTTTATTGTATAAAAGTAAAGAACCATTTCGAACCTGACGGTCCAGGGGGCAGGTGAAGTACGGTTCATCTGTTGCGGTTAATTCGTCATATTAAGGGGTAGTGTGGTCAGCATTATTCCCAGCCGCATTTACTTTCCAGATTTAAGTCAGGTACCCATTAGAACTGAGTGGACTCAGGGACTTTCTTTAGATACAAATCCTGGATTCGAACACGAGATTTGTTGTTTATTACTTATAAAAAATCACAATAATATTTCAACTAATTTATACGTGCGCTAGTAAATTCAATATAACAATATTAATTTGAAAAAAAAATGAAAAATTTGAGTCAATATTTTATACTACTTACTTCTCATCAATCAGTCAATCATCCCTTAACGTTCTACTCACATTGCGTAAATTTAAAATCAGTTTTTAGGTGATTTAACCGCAAATTTCTTGAAAATCCTTCTTTCGCTGCATCATAAAGCCGCCTTTGTATGGTGTCGCCACCTACCCTTTGCAGACTTGCTGCACGTTTTAACACTGTCTTGGCAAGTGGGTGATGTTAATGAGGAAGTTTCAGAATTAATTCATCTAAACCTGCCTTTATTAGAATAATTAAAAAAATAACAACTGACCCATAATTTTATACACGTCGGCTCGTCAGTGATTTGTCTTATAATTGGGTAACATTTCTGTTTAGTAAGCTGTCTTTAAATTGTAACACGCACGCACACGCGCGCGCGCAAACACACACACACACACACTTGTGCACACGCATTAACTTACATACACACACACTCCCTCTCCCATTTCAGGTCAGTAATGTCAATGTTTCCATTAAATGAAATACATCGCAACAGGTTGTTTCATTTTCTTTCTCCTTTCGTGCCCCAAGACACATTGGGCAGATGAAGTAGAGTTCATCTGTTTCAATGACCTCGGCTTACGAGGGGATGATGTGGTCAGCTCTATGCCCAGCCGCATTTGTTTCCCAAACGTAAGCCAGGTACCCATCAGATCTGGGTTGACTCAGGGACCTCACGAACCCGGGATCCGAACTTGAAATTTTAGGACAAGCAGACTGTTAGCATCTGCTCATCTTCATATCTCGTCCCAAATCAAAAAGTTTTTTTTAAAGTAAATCTGACCTAATTTTTGGTGTAGGGCTTTCAAAACGTACAGTTTCTCATTGAATAGCCGTACCCCTGTACGATCTTCATCCCATAGAGAACAAGACTAGTACCGTATCGAGCTTCTATTCAAACCTATGTTGAGAGGCGTGAAATAGATTCGTGTCTTTATACCCCTTTAGTGATTCGTGCTTTGGTGTCTGCGTGTATGGAGGGAGTGAATAGGTACTTAGGATGTTGACTTAAGGGTGACTTTAACAGAGATACCAATTTAGTTTAGTGTTTTATCCGCTGTACGCTTCAGTGCCCGGGTCTCAAGAGCTTGTTTCTGACAAGTGTCGCGTTTTCGTGGGGCTTAGTTTTGTGTTTGTCGGTTTGTTGTAAGATGTATTCACTTGTTACCTGGGGTAAGATGTATTCACCTCTATTTCCTGGGCTATGTAAGATGTATTGACCTCTATTACCTGGGGTGTTGTAAGATGTATTCACCTTTTACATAGCGTACTGTAAGATGTATTCACCTATGTTACCTGGCGTGTGTAAGATGTATTGACCTTTATTACCTGGTGAGTGTAAGATGTATTGACCTCTGCTACACAGGGTACTGTAAGATGTATTCACCTCTATTACAATGTTCCCTCTAAGGAGGAAAAGATAGTGTGCAAAATGTATTTTCTGTGCGCAGTGTTCTAAAAGTCTTATACAGGGATATATTTATTTTACAAAATCACTGCGCGGTAGCTCAAAACTACTGCGCGGCCGCGCGCCCGCGCAGCTTAAAGGGAACATTGCTCTATTACCTAGTGTGTAAGATGTATTCACCTGTTACCTGGGGTCTGTAAGATGTATTCACCTCTATTACCTAGTGTTTAAGATGTATTGACCTCTGTTACATAGGGGGCGGGTAAGCGTGAAGCGTCAATGTTCTTTGTTGACATTGACTTTTCACAGAACGTCCTAGTTTTAAACAGACGACAGCCACACCAGGAGCGTATCCTCTGGAGGGGGGGGGGGGGGGGGCGGAGTATATGTCTGGTGTCTGGAATTTGAGGAATATCTGCCTGGTGTCTGTGTCTAAAATATCTGTTGTCTAAGATTATTGGTTTCTGGGGTGTCTGTTGTCTGTGATGTGTGTTGTCTGCGATGTCTGTGTTGTCTGGGATGTGTGTTGTCTGCGATGTCTGTGTTGTCTGGGATGTCTGTTGGCTGAGATGTGTTGTCTGGGATGTCTGTTGTCTGGGATGTCTGTTGTATGGCATGTCTGTTGTCTGGGATGTCTGTTGTCTTTTGTCTAGGATGTCTGTTGTCTGTGATGTCTGTTGTATGGCATGTCTGTTGTATGGCATGTCTGTTGTCTGGGATGTCTGTTGTCTGGGATGTCTGTTGGCTGAGATGTGTTGTCTGGGATGTCTGTTGTCTTTTGTCTGTGATGTCTGTTGTCTGTGATGTCTGTTGTCTGGGATGTCTGTTGTCTTGGATGTCTGTTGTCTGTGATGTCTGTTGTCTGGGATGTCTGTTGTCTTGGATGTCTGTTATGTCTGTTGTCTGGGGTGTCTGTTGTCTGAAATGTCTGTTGTCTGGGGTGTCTGTTGTCTGGGATGTCTGTTGTCTGGGATGTTTGATGTCTGGGATGTCTGTTGTCTGGGATGTCTGTTGTTTGGGATGTCTGTTGTCTGGGATGTCTGTTGTCTGGGATGTCTGTTGTTTGGGATGTCTGTTGTCTGGGATGTCTGTTGTTTGGGATGTCTTGTCTGGGATGTTTGTTGTCTGGGATGTCTGTTGTCTGTGATGTCTGGGATGTCTGTTGTCTGGGATGTCTGGGATGTCTGGGATGTCTAGGATGTCTGTTGTCTGGGATGTTTGTTGTCTGGGATGTTTGTTGTCTGGGATGTTTGTTGTCTGGGATGTTTGTTGTCTGGGATGTTTGTTGTCTGGGATGTCTGTTGTCTGGGATGTCTGTTGTCTGTGATGTCTGTTATCTGGGATGTCTGTTGTCTGGGATGTCTGTTGTCTGGGATGTCTGTTGTTGTCTGTTGTCTGGGATGTCTGTTGTCTGGGATGTTTGTTGTCTGGGATGTTTGTTGTCTGGGATGTCTGTTGTCTGGGATGTCTGTTATCTGGGATGTCTGTTGTCTGGGATGTCTGTTGTCTGGGATGTCTGTTGTCTGTGATGTCTGTTGTTTGGGATGTCTGTTGTCTGGGATGTCTGTTGTTTGGGATGTCTGTTGTCTGGGATGTATGTTGTCTGGGATGTCTGTTGTCTGTGTTGTCTGTGATGTCTGTTGTTTGGGATGTCTGTTGTCTGTGATGTCTGTTGTCTGTGATGTCTGTTGTCTGGGATGTCTGTTGTCTGTGATGTCTGTTGTCTGTGATGTCTGTTGTCTGGGATGTTTGTTGTCTGGGATGTCTGTTGTCTGTGATGTCTGGGATGTCTGTTGTCTGGGATGTCTGGGATGTCTAGGATGTCTGTTGTCTGGGATGTTTGTTGTCTGGGATGTTTGTTGTCTGGGATGTTTGTTGTCTGGGATGTTTGTTGTCTGGGATGTTTGTTGTCTGGGATGTCTGTTGTCTGGGATGTCTGTTGTCTGGGATGTCTGTTGTTGTCTGTTGTCTGGGATGTCTGTTGTCTGGGATGTTTGTTGTCTGGGATGTTTGTTGTCTGGGATGTCTGTTGTCTGTGATGTCTGTTGTCTGTGATGTCTGTTGTCTGTGTTGTCTGTGATGTCTGTTGTTTGGGATGTCTGTTGTCTGTGATGTCTGTTGTCTGGGATGTCTGTTGTCTGTGATGTCTGTTGTCTGGGATGTCTGTTGTCTGTGATGTCTGTTGTCTGTGATGTCTGTTGTCTGTGTTGTCTGTGATGTCTGTTGTTTGGGATGTCTGTTGTCTGTGATGTCTGTTGTCTGTGATGTCTGTTGTCTGGGATGTCTGTTGTCTGTGATGTCTGTTGTCTGTGATGTCTGTTGTCTGTGATGTCTGTTGTCTGGGATGTCTGTTGTTTGGGATGTCTTGTCTGGGATGTTTGTTGTCTGGGATGTCTGTTGTCTGTGATGTCTGGGATGTCTGTTGTCTGGGATGTCTGTTGTCTGTGTTGTCTGGGATGTCTGTTGTCTGTGATGTCTGTTGTCTGTGATGTCTGTTGTCTGTGATGTCTGTGATGTCTGTTGTTTGGGATGTCTGTTGTCTGTGATGTCTGTTGTCTGTGATGTCTGTTGTCTGTGATGTCTGTTGTCTGGGATGTCTGTTGGCTGGGATGTCTGTTGTCTGGGATGTCTGTTGTTATTGATGTCTGTTGTCTGGGATGTCTGTTGTCTGTGATGTCTGTTGTCTGGGATGTCTGTTGTCTGGGATGTTTGTTGTCTGGGATGTCTGTCTGGGATGTCTGTCTGGGATGTCTGTTGTCTGAGATATCTGTTATCTGGGATTTTTTCTCGTCTGAGATATCTCTCGTCTAAGGTTTCTGGTAGCATCTCACAAAATAAAATGCGTGTAAAAAAAATAATTCTTGTATTGTAATGGTAGCATTGTGTGTCAACGCTTAACCCAAATGACATCAGCATGTCACAGCCAACTACCTACTAACCTTGCCAAAAATCTACCACCCCGTCTAGTCCTGCTACAGAATGTCGTTCTCAACAATAGACAAACTGTTCACCTCTTAGAAACTCCTGCCCCACCCGCCCCACCTTAATCGGTAGTAACGGATTTACAGCAAGCCGGTTGTATATAAAAATCTGCCGGCTTTTTTTTTCACGGCTCACGGCGTGGATAGTGTTCTCGTGTCACTTGAAGGGGGGGGGGGGGGGACGTTGAATAAATCTCTCTTTGTCATGCTATTTCGGTTCGACTGTGTTTATTCCGCAAGGAGTTCTGTCCCCTTCCATACTACTGCGGGTCTGCCGCCAACAATCGGGTCTTTGTTAATGGGAAAGATTTTTTTATTTTTAATTCTTTGTACGATTTAAAAAAAAAATCTACCCCCTCTTATATTTACAAGATTTTAATATGTATAATGTGAAAATTGCTTGAAGTGAAGTGGTGGGTATACTAAACTTGGTGGTTCTAAAACTGTATGTGACAATATAAAAGAATGGATTTTTTCTTCAAATATCAGAACATGCACGGCATATATTATTATTTCATGTATTATTTATTTTAAACAAAAAAGCTACACTAGCAAGCACATTTACAGCAGACATTAGGACTTTATTTTTACTAGGATTAAGCTTGTTGAATAACCGTTGCTAATAACCAGGTAATACAAGATATTATTTTTAGAATTCGTTTGTTATGAAACGGGTAATGGTGGTGAGTAGAGGTGACGATTATGGATGAGCTACACTAAAAAGACTGATATTGTGACGGGGGTGCACTTGAAACTGCCAGGGGGAGGGGGGACACTTAAAATTTCTAGGGAGGGGGCGGACATTGGTTAAAGTATATGTGTTCCATATGAATTATATTTGTTTTTTTATTTTGTCCGGGGGAATAAACGTGGAACTCCACCATCTCCATTAAAGAAATGTCTGAAAGAAACTCTGTTCTGGTTGTCACCAAGTACAGCCGAACTGGCCGTGTGTTTGTGAAACGGGAGCCTGAGAGGCTGATTGTGTGTTGTCATCCCCGCCCCGTGTTTACCTGACCCCCGGGGCAGCCCCTGCACCAAACATGGGCAGGGTCTCACCGTTGGGGGGCGACAAAACTTTGGGAGGCCATTGTCCTGTCGTCCTTGGTGCTGGTAGTGAGTTTTCTATTCGACCGTTGGCTCGGTTAGTGCATTCTCTGCCAAGCTCGGAGTACTCAGCTAGATCTAGATAGTAGGACGCGGTCGGTGCATTCTCTGTCAGGTTCGAGTACTCTGCTAGATCTAGAGAGTAGGACTCTGTGTTGGAGACTATTTCTTGTCAAGGTTAGAACTGCTTGCTGGTGTAAGATATCAAGCGGTAATTAACCCTCTAATTCCGGAGTACTCTGCTAGATCTATATAGTAAGACGCGGTCGGTGCATTCTCTGTCAGGTTCGAGTACTCTGCTAGATCTAGAGAGTAGGACTTTGTGTTGGAGACTATTTCTGGTCAAGATTAGAACTGCTTGCTGGTGTATGATATCAAGCGGTAATTAGCCATCTAAATCCGGATACCCGGATGCTACTAGTAAGTGGGTTTTTCTAATTACCCTCTTCAACAGATAGTGTTAGTTTAGTATTGTACCAAGAAAGTTGCGCGGTGATTGGCTTCGTTATGTTTAAATTCCTTCGTGTGTTGGAAAGAGTTAGAAGTGAGACAGTATTTGGGACAATGTCCTTTAAAATCTAATACCCGTTTTGTGTTGAAAATACGTCAAAAAATTATATTGCGATTAGTATTGACAAACGTTGGTGTGTGATGTTAGAATGAGTTAGGTTAAGAATTATTTCACTGTGTAACTCAAGTAGTTCGAGTACTTGTATTTCATGAATTACATAAAACCGTAGGTAGTAAAGGTAAAGTTTTCTAATTCCCAGTCACCTTGAGGTCGATTTATCGAAAGCTTTAAGAAGTAGATGTGTAAAGATAACCTTTCGAATAGGCTGGTCCATCAGGGCAGGTACAAGAGCCGAAAGAGATTAGAGATGTCATACGGACTCGAATCCGGGATCCGAACTCGAGACTTTCGGGATAGCAGTCCTGCTATCTACCATCCGACCATGCCGTCCCCACCATGATATTATTCGCTGTTACAGACAAGTATTTATTGGTTTACTGTGCGCAGGTATCTCAAAAGTCTTGGAAATTTTACTAACATAAATCCTAATCGGGGGTTGAGGGGGGGGGGGGATAACCGAAAATACCCTCGACTGTAACTTTTATCGTCATCAACTGGGGGTGAGAGGGGATATTGACTAACCAAAAGTACCCACGACAATGACTGATACATTTCTAGTACTTTGTGCATCAATAGATGGCACTAAGACTACATCAACTTAGCTCGGAAAATTAGTCCGCCCCCGCCCCCTAGAAAATTTCAAGTGCCTACCCCTTCCCCCCCCCCTCACCCCCACCGAAGAAGAAAATAGTCTGAAAGAAACACTGCATCATACTACATCAACGTAGCATTCTGTCTGTGCCAGCTGTTTGTGTTCAGCGTGAGTACTGGCAGGACGGCGAGATGGAGCCAATGACTTGCTGAGGAATGGGATTAACCCACATAGAGCGGCTTACGATAATACACGGCCTTTGTAGTTGGATGAAATCGAACACTAATCTAACATGAAACGGCAGGAATGGCGATGTGTTAAAATTTATCGTGTCTATAAAAGTAGTAAATGGTTTAAAAAATAGCCTCGTTAAATATAATTTCTTGAAAAGAAATTGTAATTTAAAATATTAACCTTTTTGAAAGGAAAACACATTGCGTTAATGTGAATGCTGTCCATTACGTTTTGTGTTAATGTTAAACCTGGCCATTTATTTTTGTTTTAATGTGACCCTGGCATTAATACTAAAACATAATTATCAATGTGAACCGTGTTCATTAAGTTGGGTGTTAGTGAACCCTGGTAACCAGTGTGAACCCTTGCCATGAAGTTGGGTGCTAAAGTGAACCCTGACAATATAATTATCTGTGTGAACCCTGTTCATTAAGTTATATGTTCATGTGAACCCTGGTCATAAAGCTGTGTGTAAGTGAACCCTGGCATTTGTGTGTTCTAGTGAAGCCTGGCAACCAATCACTGTGAACCCTGGCAACCAGTCACAGTGAACCCTGGCAACCAGTCAGCGTGAACCCTGGCGATGAAGCTGAGTGAGTGAACCCTAGCAACCAATCACTGTGAACCCTAGCAACCAGACAGAGTGAACCCTAGCAACCAGACAGTGTGAACCCTAGCAACCAGTCAGAGTGAACCCTAGCAACCAGCCAGTGTGAACCCTAGCAACCAGTCAGTGTGAACCCTCGCCATGAGGCTGAGTGTTGAAGTGAGGAAACAAACAGACGTATTGTGCAGCAGCAAGAGCAGCAGATGGGAAATACAGCAAGTCGCTTTTTATTGCCAGTCTACTGAAATAGCTCCACTGTTCATTTGTGCATACACAGCGTCTTGCCATACGACTCTATGGGCTGATAGATTACTCTATGGGCTGATAGATTACTTTATGGCTGCTGGATTACTCTATGGGCTGCTAGCTGACTCTATGGGGTGCTAGCTTACTCTATGGGCTGATAGCTAACTTTACGGCTGCAAGCTTACTCTACGGCTAGCTTACTCTGTGGCTTCTAGCTTACTCTACGTGCGCTAGCTAACTCTACTTGCCGCTAGCTTACTATATGGCTGCTAGCTTACTCTATGGGTTTCTAGCTTTCTCTGTGGGCTACTATCTTACTCTATGAGGGGCTAGCTTACTCTAAGGGCTACTATCTTACCCTAAGGACTACTATCTTACCCTAAGGACTACTATCTTACCCTAAGGACTACTATCTTACCCTAAGGACTACTATCTTATCCTAAGGGCTACTATCTTACCCTAAGGACTACTATCTTACCCTAAGGACTACTATCTTACCCTAAGGACTACTATCTTACCCTAAGGACTACTATCTTATCCTAAGGGCTACTATCTTACTCGATGGGCTGCTAGATTACTCTATTGGCTACTATCTTACTCAATGGGCTGCTAGATTACTCCGAGTTGCTATATTACTGTCTCTAGAATGAAGCGTGTAGAAAGGTATGGTTGGAAGAGCACATATTCTAATTCCATCTTGTTGAAGACGTAACGTAAGATGCAATCAAACGATCCCACGGTATGTAACTCGGGATGTAAGCCGATAATCCGAAGCGAAAAGTATTGTCTGATTGTAATGAGCCCGCGCATATTCCGTCTGCAAAAACACAATGCACATGTTGTACGCGCGTGACATGTTTGTCTTTTAAATGCCAGCACGCGACAGAGATGAAGAATAACGCTCTCTATTGTATGCACGTGTGGGCGGGTGCTCAGCCCACGGTGTGCCCACCTCCGGCATTCCGCGGCCCTCGGGTTATACCTGGGGCCACTTCAATACGAGCGTTGTGGTGTTGTTTTTTTCTCTCTGACAGAACTGAACTGTTTCAAGTAGGTGACTAACTAGAAAATAGAGCTATCGGGTCTCCGTGGAGAGGGGTGAAGGTGGATGATTAACACTTGGAGGGGTTAGCCACGGGAGCAGAGTCGGTTGGAAATGTCTGAATTCTGAGGTTTTTAAGTTTTAGGCACGGCAGTAGAGTCAGTTGAAAATGTCTGAATTCTAAGAATTGTTTGAAGTTTTAAAAGCGAAGCAGTATAGTCGAATGTAATTGTCTAAATTGTGATGTTTTTAAGTTTTAGGCACGGCAGTAGAGTCAAATGAAGATGTCTAAATTCTGAGGTGTTTTTTGTTTTTTTAAGTATTCTGCACGGCGGTCAAATCGGTTGAAAATATTTAAATTCTAAGACTGTTTTGAAATTCTAAAACGTAGCAGTATAGTCGAATGTAATTGTCTAAATTCTGAGTTTTTAAATGTTTTTTTTTAAACATGGGAGCAGTCGGTTTAAAATGTCAAAATTCTAAGACTTTATTTTTAAACCTCTGGTGACATTGAGCAGAAATATTCTTTATCGTATGATAACTTCGTGTGGCGTGTGCTACTCTACTGCAAAAAGCTGAAATCTGTGGCATGACAGACTGGTGGTGGGGGTTGGGGTGTAAGGGGGTGGGGGGGGGGGGGGGGGGAGAAACAATTATATATGACATGAGGCACGCCAGTGAGGGGGCTTCTGACGATGAGGTACGCGAATAAGGGGAGGTGTTTACATATGTGATCCAGTATACGTGTTTTATATATTATAATTTTTTTTTTAAATGTTAAACGTTAATTTTTCGTTGGAATTTCGATTTTATCATTTTTGTTTGAAGGAGGGGGGGGGGTGGGTTACACTTTTGGAGAGGAGGAGCTTGAACATTTTATAATAATGTGTGATGGTGGGACAAAAATAGCTTGACCTCATGTATGCACCACCCTGTATGTACGACCCCTGTATGTGGACGTATAACTCGATTAGATAGAATACATGCTGTTTAGTGTTCATCATAAAACATGTTTTCATTTAGTAGATGGATTTCCAATAGAATCTTCCTGCCGCCTCCAGAAAAGCTGATGAGAGATATTGTTCAGAGAGTATTTGTGATGTCATTATCCCGACGTGTATTCGTTAATCTTCCAGCATGGTCGAATGATTTTAGCATCCACCAAATGCCCCGTCTCCACAAAAAATTAACTCTGAAATATATTGATAAATAATTCGATAACGAATGGATTTTTTTTTCTACTTCTGTTGCCAGTACCCATTAAGTCAAAATTTCTGGTCGTGGTACAATTTTAAAACGTAAATAAATATTTTAAATTGATGTTATGATCTATATTATTGCAGATTTGAAAAATGATACAACATGGGGATTGAGAGCTTAGAAACCTTCATCTAAATCATGTGTTTATACTGTAGATAGTAAGACGCTTTTAATATATTTACATTGAAGTTTATAAACAGTTGAGCTAAATATAGTTCACGGAAAATACAAAGTCGAACATTGTGTTATTGTTTAGAGTTTAAATATACACTTTCGAGTGGGTCATTCGTATCCACTTGTATTTAATCGTTTAACGCTCCTTAAATGTCACGTGTATTAGCGGTAATGGATCTGCGACATCACACCTCCACCCCCCCCCCCCCCCATTACATACCCCACCATCACATCACACACAACCCGTGCCCCCTCCTTACCCACACATTACATAACCCACGATCACATCACACACACCCGTCCCATACCTCACTCAACTATTTGCACTCCAATATCCCACACACATCACACACCCACACACCGGTCCCCACACCCACACAACCTCCACCCAACCGTCCCCAAACCCCTTTCAACCAACCCACCCCCGCAAAAACTCAAATCTAGATATAATCACTTAAGCTTTTGTACCAGCCAAACATGTTTGGTATGTAGTCTCGTCAAATCACGCGGTGATCACCATTCAAGATCTAGTGTGTGTTCTCCTACTGCCAATGGCCTACTCGCTATATATTGCCCCTCAACCCTACTGTTAATGTTCTACCTACTACTTGACTTAACAATGAGACACATCTACTTGTATGTGTCCCCATATAGCCAATGGCCTGTTCAACATTTGTTGAAACAATGAGCTGCTACTGTGGACGTGAGCCTTGAGTAGAAATATCTACTCTTATTGACCCATGTATTGTAGCCGTGTCTGTCCACTGTACTCATCTCTCTAGGGGGTATGGTCACGTGACCATCACTTAACCAATGACGTAACTCTACTCTGTACGGCGCCGCCATGTCTACCATCAGTTGGTACAGTAACTCTTACTATCTGCTTCTCTCTCCCTTTCTCCCCCTTCAGTCATGCTCAGAATTCCAATCAAATCTTCTGTAGTTAGCACGCAATTTGTATATGGTAGAAGTTCAAATACTAATGCCTCATTTCCCCGCTGCTAATGAACCACATTGTAAAACTCGGTGAATGCTGGCCTATCTTACGTATTGTGGGGGAGAAGGGGTGGTTTGATTTAGTACAATAAGAGTATCAGTGCGTACGTAGCTCACTAATTAAACGCACGTGCGTATTAATGGACGCAATGCTGGCTATGTAGATAATACGTCGCACCCATGTCGACATCTCCTTCACTTTGCTGCTGTATCTGTTGCTGCTGTATCTATTCCTGCCGTATCTATTCCTGCCGTATCTATTGCTGTTTTAGGTCAAATAAAAAACACCCCCCACCCCGCCCCCACAATCCCACCCACCGGCGTTTCCCTAGCCACCACCCAGCAATCTGATTTTCTACTAGTCATTGAAAGCCATTTTGTCGTGCTACCACCCCCCCCCCCCCCCCCCCCACACACACCGAGTCATCTTGATGTAGCAAGCCGACAGATCTGGACGATAGCTGGGTGTTTGGTTACTCAATGGATGTAGGCAAACAAGTTGGTTGAGGTAGCGAGCGTCGTTGTCTAAGTCGCTGGTCAAACGTCTTTTGTAGTGGACACAAAATGTCTCGCTGGTCTAACGTCTTTTGTAGTGGACACAAACTGTCTATTGTAGTTGACACAAACTGTCTATTTTATCGGACATAACGTGTCTATTCTAGAGATCACAAGCTCTTTATTTTACTAGCCAACTCCAGAGTATCTATTTTAGTGGCCAACTCCAGAGTATCTATTTTAGTGGCCAACTCCAGAGTATCTCTTTTAATGGCCAACTCCAGAGTATCTCTTTTAATGGCCAACTCCAGAGTATCTATTTTAGTGGCCAACTCCAGAGTATCTATTTTAGTGGCCAACTCCAGAGTATCTCTTTTAATGGCCAACTCCAGAGTATCTCTTTTAATGGCCAACTCCAGAGTATCTATTTTAGTGGCCAACTCCAGAGTATCTATTTTAGTGGCCAACTCCAGAGTATCTATTTTAGTGGCCAACTCCAGAGTATCTATTTTAGTGGCCAACTCCAGAGTATCTATTTTACTGGCCAACTCCAGAGTATCTATTTTAGTGGCCAACTCCAGAGTATCTCTTTAATGGC